>NC_041777.1:1112500-1341934 GCF_900090045.1 Plasmodium malariae | reverse complement strand
CTGTCTTTTATATTTTTTATAAAAACGCAATGAAAACTATGTAACTATTATTTTTTTTACAACTGAGTTAATCAAATGTAAATTTAAATGTATATTATAAATTTTTATCTTAACTATATGTACATAAAAATAAAATTAATTAAAATGAAGTGATCTAAATTAATTAATAAATATACAAAATATGTAAATTATTAATTTAATACAGTATATTAAGTAAATATTTATTAATTATTTTCAAAACAAAATAAAAAAGAATATATTTTAATTCTTAATATATCGAAATATTGAATATATAGAGAACGTAGAGAATGTATATAATGCTTTGCTCTATATTTTAAGAAATATTACTGTTCTTATTGATACGTATCTATTAATATTTTTAACATAAGAATTATATTCTTGGAAAACTTGTTATGCCTATTAAATTATTAATTATTATAACAATATAATAATAGTAGTAACAAATGAAGAAAAAATAAACTGTACGACCTTTTCTCTCATATTTTTAATAGCTAATATATTAGTTAATAGGTAAATTTATGCATTTCTTTTATGGACAATAATATATTTTAAAAATAAAATATAGAACACAGGAAATATTCCACAAAAAATACTTACTTTAAACGCAAATAAGAATTTATATTTATCGCTACTATATAATTTTTAAATGGAATAATTTTTAATTATATATTATTTATATTAAATTTCTAAATGCAAATTTTGTAAATTTAAGGATATTATTCAATTTTTTATTTTTTAATATATATATATTTTTTAGCAGTATTATTAAAAAAAAAAAAAAAAACTATGAAGTAATTCCTATATAAAATATACTAAATCCTAATAACTTTGGTTCACTAATATATTTCCATAATAATATTTGGAATAAAAAGAAATTTTTATTTTTGTTACTAATTTATTTTGTAATAAATATTAAATTAATTCGTATATCATATTATTAAATACACTGTTATGCAAGTGTAATCAAAATATAATAAATGTATTTTTTCTTTTATTGGTAAAACTTCATAATAAGCAAACTAATTGTCTACCATGTATGTAACCATTACAAATTAAAATTGAATTATCAATTTTTGAATATATAGTACTAATAACTTGAACCTGAAGCAACAAGAGTTAAATACAAGCTTATGTCATATAAAGAAAAGTATGTGGCTTCATAAAATATCATAACTTTTAATATTTATTAAGATAAAATAAATAATTAAAAAACATTAAAAGTTCTATTAACAAGGTTCCTAATTTTGCTAAGTATATATATTAAAAATATTGATATTAAGGTATCAATGACCAATTATATGTTTTTAAAAAGGCTGAAATATTTAAGGTGTTTCATGTTCTAATTTATATATATTCAAAAATACTTAGCATATGATTAATAAATCTAATAATTATCTAAGTGGGTCTTTCAATATGAACTTATAGTAAAGCAATTTCAACAAAATTAGAGATTAATAATGTTAAAATTCCATAAATAAATTTCTTACAAAACAGTATAATATATCTTTATTTATAATATAAAGATTTATATCTATATTATAATATATTAGAGGTTATAGTTGTCAAAACCTCTATAAAAATTTTATGATGTACTTATATATGTAATGTTCATACTATTAAAAACTTATATTATTTAAAAGTTAATTAAATTTTTTCATCTTTTATTTTTGTTATATAATTATAATCCATTTAAAATGTAAAAATATTTAATGTTTCTACATATATTTATATATAGAATATAAAAATATATATTATACCAAGTTAAATATTATAAAGGTAAAAGTAAAACTTTAACTTCCATATACATTATGATAGAGAGAATTCACAGATTACTTTATATTTGTATGATATAGTCTATTTATCGAATATTACGTTTATAATTAAAACACGTTTTTACAGAACATAAATTTTTATTTAAGTAATAAATTCTTATTGTCACATACATTACTTACATTTTATTTAAAATTACTTTTCGTTTAATTAAATTTTAATTTTAGTAAATTTCGTGAAGTTCAGATTCTTAACCAGTGTATATTGTTAAAACTTATTATAAATATTAAATAAAATAATATGAGAGTTATAATCTTAACAATAAAAACAATTATAATAAAATAAAAGAGAAACATCTATGCTTTATACATACTAAACATTTATCTATTTATATTAATTTAAAATGTCCAAAATATTCCTAAATAGATATTGCATTATAATAGGAAATGTATATTGGAATGAACTAGAATTATTTTATTTATTTGTATATATATCAGTACAAATATATGAGATTCATATAAATAACAAACAGAAAAAAGCAGTTTCCTCTAAATTTATTTTATTTACAATTATACAAACTTTTTTTTCAAATAATTATTTGTCTATTAGAATAGTTTATTTCATATTTTACAAATTATTCTACCGTATTTTAATACTAATAAAAAGTAAAAAGGTAATTTTCCTGTGTATTTTGTTTTTAAAATTTTCTGTATGAAAAAAATTTACAAACCACATATAAACATATTAAATATATTTTTTCTTTATATAAATATTAATATTACACCAATTTAATTTTTGCTATTTAATTTACGTAAATCTATATACAATGGTGGCTAATAGTACGGAAGAAAACGCAAAATTTATTTGTATATTATAATTATTATATTTGGCATTATAGCCAAGCATTCATTTTTCTAGAAATGATACATAAATTTGGTTAATGAAAATGTAAATCTGTCTATTTATATATTATTATTATACCTTATTAATTTTTAGGAGAATATTGTGACATTATATCTTAAATATAAAGACGAATTTAATAATAAAGCTATAGCAGATGCATGAAATAGTAGTGGATCTGGTGGAAATCCTGGAATCAAATGTGCATCAATTAATTATGATAATTTTACTACTGCGTGTCAAGAGATTTCTAGATATTTTATTGAGATAAATAATTGTTGTAAATTTCATACCCTGAAACCTCGTAAATACTTAAGTTACAGGATAAATTCTGATAAAAATTATAATAGAAATCCTTATTGGTTTTAGGGATATAATGAATTTTCTTCCAAAACATTAAATATATGCAAGAAAGAAATATAAAAAATTGACGATAATATTTAAAAAAAACTTAATAACCTATACAAATTATATCCGAATTTTAAAAATTCGACATCTCAGAAAATACATCCACAAGTTGTAAAAATCCTAAAAATTGTTATGAATTTTATATAGAACGTTACAAGGAATATGAAGGGAATATATTGAACGAATTTTGTGAAGCGTTAAGATATTTTAAGAAAGCATATGTTGAAACAGTGAACAATATAACGATTTGTCTTTATGTACCAAAAATTTTAGCTCCTCTAAAGAGTTTATTTTTCCTGCCATTTTAACAACCGTCCTGTTACTAACAACTTTTACCTTATTTTTTTTATATAAGGTTAATAAAAAATATACTTAATAGGGAGAAAATTCTACGACAATGCGTATATTCAATTTTACATTTAATTACCAAAACAAAAAAATTATATTTTTAAGAATATAAATATTTTTTTTTTTTTGTACAGTTTACTCCAATGAAATTATGGTTACATAGTAGTTTACAAAGTAAAAAAATAATTCAACTTAATTATGTTAAAGATGAAACAAGAGAATCCTTAAAAAATTCACCTGAAGAAGTAAATAGAAATTATGAAGAATGTTTTCATAATATAGGATTTCACCCTCAAGGAGTTGTTTAATACAAATACTACAGTATATGTTATATTCATTAAAAAATTGTATATTCAATGATATAAATGCTACATTTAAGTGAGTAATACATTAATAAATAAGACACTCTAAAAGCAAAATAATGATTGCGGGTGTATACATATTACAAAAATAATGTCATAAAATTTATACAAAGAAATGTATAACATGAATAAAATACTACTGTAAGAGACAGTAACACAAAAATCCAATTATATATTCTATCTTCTTCAAACTAAAAAAACATTAATATTAAAACTTAAATAAATAACGCAAGAATATTCAGTAATTATTAACTTTCTTACACAATAATATGAAGTAAAAATTATTAACTAAGTATTAAAGAAGCAAAAAGACAAAAAAATTAGAAAAATAAATGTGGAACAAAAAACTTATAATATTATAATATAAAAAAAAATAAAACATTTAAAATAAAACCATTATTCAATAAATAAAAAATAAATGTATTTTATTTATAACGAACTTTATTTGAAACTTTTATTATTCGTTGTTTCCTTGCAATTATATAGAATTACATTTTTAAAAAATTATACAAAACTTTTAACTTTGTTGTCTTCAAATAATATATACTTTACGTCGCACTGTAGTAAAAATAAAGCTAAATTGTCATAAGGATATTAATTCTCTTGTTGATTAAATTCAAATAGTAACAATGATATCCATTATTTAATAATTCATGAATATGCTTTTTTAGAGCTCTGTACTTAATGTGTTTTTTTTCCATTAATACACTTTTATATTTTGATATCTAAGAGGAGTAAACAAATCGATATACGATAAATAAAAAATATACATAACACATCTTTATAATTGTAATATTTTCACAAAAATATATAATAATATTAACAAATGCTATTTATATTTCCACATTTCATTATTATGCACATTAAACAAATGGAAAAATACAGGAAATATTTGGTAAATATATTAGAAAGTAACATGATAATATAAAAGGATCAGAAAAAATTAAGGTAATTTTTTTCTTCAAATTTCTTCATGGAATCCATTTTTATAATGTCCATTGAAACTCTTATATATACATTTTAGAATAAATTAAATGTTTTAAAATGGGAATCCCGTTATTTATTATGGAATATTTTCATATTCTGTTATAATTATTCAATTAGAAATTTCAGAATACTTATATGTCTAAATTATTTCATATAACTATGTATGACCTAGGATTCCATTATATACCTGAATTTTAATTATTAATTCAGATATGCTATTTATTAGATTATACATAATACAACGTTCAGAATAACAAAACAAAAAAATATGTAATATTGAAATTATACATTATTATTGAAATATCGACATATTCATATAAAAAGTATATATATAAATATTTAGATGATAATTAGGTATTCAATTTTATTTTTAATGCCTATATATTTATAGTAATCATAAATTTAATGCGGAAATAATTGCTCTGATTGTTCTTTGTAATTCATATTAATATAAAGACATCATTTAAGTTTTTCTATTTTTTAATAATTTTTTTTTTTTTTATTTTAAAGATCTATTAAACTACGTATATATAGCGAATTTTATGATAAGAAATGGTAAAAGAAAACTATAAAATTAATAAAGTATTACTTAGTTAATGATTTATATATGTAATATCAATTAAAAATATTTTTAATATAACTAATTTATAAGAAACATTTTCTTATTTCACGTAAAAATTCAACATATATTATTAATGATTTTATTATTATAAAAATAAAATTTCAGTAATAAAAAAATTATTTTTATTTATATTTTAAAGATATAATAAAACAATTTTTGCATATTCAAAAAAAATAATTTTATAGTTCAAATTGTATTCCTTTAACCTTTTTTTCATTATGTATGTAAATAAAAAAAATATTACAATTTTTCAAAATTTCGAAATTTATTTTTCACTCTTTAAAAAAGAATTAATTGTATATTAAATATTACACATAAGATAACAAAATAGATAAAAAAAATTGCATCCAAAGTAAAATTAAAATATTTACCATAAGACCTAATCTCGGAAATACAGTTAGAAAGAATATTTTGATATGTATATAACTTCATATTTAGACCATTCAAAAAAGTAAAAAAATTTCAAGAAAGACTTTATAAAAAAATATGTTTTATAATGTATTTGTCTTAAAGCTTATACGTAGAATTAACATAAAGTTTGTTTTTATTTTTAAATATATATATTTATATATATATATATCCATACAACTAAATACTATTGAATCCTTTTCATCATGTAATAAACAAGACAATCTTATTTTTAATTATAAACAAATAGTATGTTCTATTTACACAACAAATAATCATTTAATTCTAGAAACAGATAAAGCAAAAATAATTAAGGCTATTTTTACAGTGACCACTAAAAACTGAAAAATAAAATCAACAAAAATTATATTAATATTACTTATATATAATGATATTAAGCCACATATAGTTTTTAAAAAGACCTTAGTAGATAAACATATATGTATTTTGACAATAATATTGAAGAAAACTCAAAAAATAACATAAAATATAATAAAAAAAACATTAATACATTTAAAATAACAAAATATTAAAAACACCTATTTTTACTTTTGCTTTTGAAAAAGTCCAGAAATGTATACTGGATTTTATAAATTATAATCTTTTATAGTTGTGTTATTTTCGTATATATCCTGGAGAATTATATATAATTACTGTTATAAAAGACTTTACTAAGAGAAGGATACGCTGTATAATTTATTTCACGTTTCTTATGTATTATCTTCATATACTTTGCAATTAAACTGAAGAGATGAATAAACGATAGTATAACTATATATGTGAATGTGGAAAATCCTACAGTTGCTCCAAAATTCCAAAGCTTTGATATCACAATTTTACCATTTCTTAGCGTGTCGGTTGGTATTAAAAAACTTAGTAGTATTCCACTTATTGCATGGAAGCTCAATAAAATACAAATAAGAACTGCTTTTTGTTTTGTAACATTTCTTAAAAACTTAAAATCTGCAATAGTAGAATTCCTAAGTGTATTTCTATAGTATATTTTGTCGAATTTTCTTTTTCCTAATTTTGAATTTCTTCCGTAGTGCACAGAATTTTTACTTCTCCCACCATGTTCATAACCTCCTGCATTATATAATGAACATTCATTTTGCTTTTTATTTATGCCTTTGGTTACTTTTATACTATTATAAGTATTCAATTTTTGGTATTCCCTGATAGTTGGTATATCACCTTTTATATATACAATATCTGAACATTTTTCCTGCTTATGCGTTCCTAGTAATCGATATGATCTTGTAACTATTTCTATATCAGCAATGTAATTTTTATACAAATATTCATTATCGATACTCTAAAAAAATAAATATCCATGGTTTAAAAATATATAAATTTTTTCTAACAAAGTAATGATAATAATATGACGCAAAAAATATGAATAACACAAATATCATTAAATAATATTATCTTACCATATCATAATCAAAATGACATATCGAAATTAAAAAGATAAACATAAAAATTTTAAATAAAAAGTTTAATTTAATTTTTCGCTCCATGATATAGATTAGTAAAAATGAAATATATGCAATAAGAAAAAATTTATCAATCTTATAATGTACTCCTAATGATAAATGATATTTTATTTTATTTTAATTTTTTTATTTTTTCATAAGAACTTAGTAAAATAAATATGACATGATTTCATTTTAAAACGTAATCAAGAAAAAATAACATTAAAAATATATTATATAATTTATATCTTAATGTTATTTATAATAAATTAACATTAATAAAAATATTATAATTTTTATTCACTCACAAATACTAATGATATATAATTCAATATATTTGAAAAATTAAATAAATTTATTTCCAATAAATTTAATAATAATAAAAAAATATATGATTTTTTAACATTCCTATATACTGCTTTGACATAGAGTATAGAATTCAGATAATGTAGATAAAACATTTGTTTATATATTAAGAGAATAATTAATATTTTTATTGATTTTTTTCTATTAATAATTCTAATTTTGGAAAAAATATTTCTTTTTAAAAAAGTAATATTTTGGAAATAATATATTTATAATAATAAATGCAGGAAAATACATTTTATACAAAATACTGCATTGTATTTTTTATAGCTCTTGCATTAGTAGTACATAACATATTAACACCTTTATGTACAATGATATATTTAAAAATAAAAAATATTAATAGTAACTAATGCACGAAACTCTATATTATTTAAAGATAAATAATGAGAGATCTTTTATACTTTTAATATAATTTTTCAAAGTCATGTTTTTTTATTATTTAATATTTATATCATTATTTACGAAAGAAAATTTTGTAAAGCTGTAAACTTTAATATTTTTTTCTTTTTTTTCTAATATACTTGTTTTGAAATAATTTAATAAGAAGCAAAAAAGAAAAAAAATATATAAAATATATAAATTATGATGTAATTACTATATGTAATGTATTAACATAATTATAAACTTGGATGAGCATTTTGTTCTTTTAATTAACCCAAATGTAAATATGAATATATATTTTTGTTATTGAGCTTTTTTATAATAAATATTTAGGTACTTTTTTTAAAATATAATTAAATTAACAACTATCCGTAGTAATAACATAATCAGTAATACCTTTAATTTATTGATAAGTTTGTAAAATACACTAGATTAGTAAATTCTTGCGCGCAATTATTAAATATTAAAATTATATTATTATATCGAGTCATTTCTTGCAAATATTTTAAACCATAATTGAAATGCCTTTGTGCACTAATACATAATATTAACTGAAAAAAACATTATTTCATAAATTATAACTTTATTAAACATTAACAAAAAAACAAAAATTATATTAAAATTTATTTAGTAGTATTTCAACTATGCTATTCAGCACAATCAATATATTTTAGTGTTATATTCTGTATTTCCTAAATATATACATATTACGAAAAATTATACACGTGTTATTTAATTTACTAAACAGTACCTTATAATATCTATGTATATGTGACAACTGAATCATGTATTAATATTATAATATATTATAATTTACAAATTAATCAAAAATAGACCAAAATATAATAAATTAAAAAAAATATTTACTATTAATCGAAAGCCAGTGCCATTAAAATTATTATACATTACACACATTTAACTAAAAATACCACTAATAAAATATAGTAATTCATTAGATTATCTTTGTTAAAACTTATCTAAAATATAAAAAAAATTATTACGGTTTAGTTAATAATTTACAAGTAGATGGTTCTCTTTTTGAATTTTTAATTAATGTAAAAAATTATAATTATAATTTTGATGAAATTATTAATTGCTTAAATAAATTATATACAATTTCGTATATATTTAAAATAATATTAACTCTTTTGTTATTATATAAATAGAAAATAGTAAATAAAAACAACATATAAAAAAATATTTTTCTACATATTTTTATAATATACCAAAAAAACAATTCATTTATTTTCATTTCCTTTAATGAAATTTTTCATTTTTATAACAATACAACACTTTCATATATTTTTATTATTATAATATGGCAAATAAAAACAAAAAGACATAATTTCAGCATATTCTCTATTAATACAAGCTTAAGTTCAATTTATTAATGTAATCATTTAAAGATTTAAAAATAAAAATATAATTTTTATATTTATTTAAATATTTTCAGTAAACTTATATGTTTAATTAAACTTTCTAATATTTAATTAGCACTACATTTAAAACGAACATTAATAGAAGAAAATTTTTTAATTATTCATTTAATACTACAGGTGTAGAACCTATAAATTAGTAAACTATTTATAAATAACAATTATTTTCGTTAGTCTACTTTATTATTATGTATCTATAGCATAATATTTATGTTGTCAAAAAGCACTATACATATATTAAAAAGGTTTTTACAGTAATTATGTTTCGTAACATATTTCAAAAAAAAAATATTGTAAAACAAAGATTATGTTTTATATTTAGCAAAAAAAAAAAAAAAATAATAAATGAAGATCTTTTCACCAGAATATATTAAAATTTCCTTAATAAATACAAAAAAGATACATATATTGATTATTTAAAACTAATAATGCATCTAACTAATAATATAAAAATGTTAGTCATCTTGTAGGGAAACAAGGTAAAAAACAGAAAGAAACAATTTTACATAAAATATGAATTATCACACATTCATACAATTATATATTTTATGCCAATCAATATTCTTCTTAACGCACATAAATATATATTTTTTTCAAGAGAATACATGTAAATACGCATTTATACATTTTATGATGATATCTATTGTCAAACTGAAACAATAATTTAAAATACAAATTGAAAATTATTAAAACATTCAAATTCAAAAAAAAAAATTGAAGACGTTTATTATTATCGTTTCCTATAAAAAGGACTAGATATCTAAAGGTGAACTTATAAAAGTTACGAAATTATATTTATAATTTTGATGTATATATATAACTAAAAAAAATTGGTAACAATGTTTTTATAAGCCTATTCTATGGAAATGATTATATTGGCTATTATTAATTTCACTTTTTACATGCAACATTTTATCGTATTTTTTAATCTTTCTGCAGACTAAAATAAATATTAATAAAAATATTAAAGTCAATATATAGCTTAATATTTGTGCTGGTATCTCCCATTCTTGTAGAAATTTTAAGTTAATATTCCAGTTCTTAAAATCTATTGAAGCAATATCTAGTATTAGCCGTACAACAAATAAGAAAAACAAAGCGTACAAAAAGTATATTTTGTTTTTTTTACAATTTTTTAAAAAATTAAAATCAGAATTCATAGCACACTTAACATTATTTGAATAATATATTTTGTCTAATATTCTTTTTCCAAAATGTGGATCTTTTCTTTGGCATACTAAAGATTTACTTTTCCTAGAATTTTCATAGCATTCTATATTATTTGATGAACTTTTACTTGGATGTATATAACTTCCTCTTGTTAATTCAACATCGTTTAATACATATTTTTCTTTGTATTTTTCATTATTTGAAATATTTTCTTTTAATAATACAGTAATTGAATCCTTAATGGGCTTATATTTTGATAATAATCTACATGTTCTTCTAGCTAGCTTTTTAAGAAGATTGTAGTTTTCGTCCAAAGATACATTAAACTTATTATAAATAAAATAAAAAAATGTAAATATTTGTAATTTAAAGAAAAAATAAATTAATTCATATCTAATATATTAATGAACAAACAACAGTAATAATATAATACAAAATATTCTTAAATAATATTATAATACCTTATCACTGCTAATATAGCGCACCCAACTTAACCACATAAACATAAAAATTATATTAGAAAACAGTAACTTATTTTTTGTTTTCATTATGCTAATTAGTAATATTATAATATATATATTAAAAAAAAGTTAACACCATTATAGTTTATATATAATAATAAAGGTTTCTATATTAATTAAAAATTTTTTTTTATTAATACTTCATACAGAACTTAATAAAATGCATATAAACTTAATATCTTTCATAAAAGGAATATTAAAAAATAACTATAAAATTTTTGTATTAATGTTATTAATAAAACCTTAATTTGAAATAAAATAATGTAATTTAAGCTCATTAATAAATACTCGAAATATATAAAATAATTATTTAATATCAAACTTCCTAAAAAATATTTTATTAACGCTTTTGAAAAAAAAAAAAAAATTATTATTTGAATATTTCTACTTCTTTGATATATCAAAATTATAAAAAGCACATTTTGTAGTTGATACAGACAATACAATTAATTAAGACTTTATTAATTTCAACTTTTGTTTTTATTACTATTTTTAGTACATGCAATGTATATATTATAAAATTTAGTTCTTATAATTAAATGTTTTTAATTATAAAATATATAAAAAATTAATTTTCTAAGAAAGGAATTCCATTCTAATTTATTTTTTAATAACTAATATAGAACGGATTTTTTGATGAAATACAATACATTGTAGGATATGGAATTTTCATTATAATTTTAACATATGAAATTTTATATTTTCAAAAGTGTAATTCATATGAAAGCTTTGCTTCTTTATCATAAATTAATAATATTATATATAGCTTATATTCTGGAAATACATTTTATTGTTATACATAATATATCAATAAATTTAAAAAATAAAATTTTTTTTTATTTTATTTTATTCAAATAAATGAATTAATATTTATGATTAAAAAGAAAAAAATTCATAATAATTTTGGTTAACTTTCATTAAATTAAGTAATAATAATTTTAAGAATAATTTATTTAAATATATTTCCAAATAAATTCTACATATAAATTATTTTTTATTTAATATTTTATTTTAATAATATATGTGAAGAAAATTTTTCATAAATCTATTTACTTTTGTGATGAAAATTTTTGAACGAATGTAATATTATAATTCTAGATTTATTCTTAATATAAATCGAACTATAGTCTAATATAAAATAACCATATTTAGTATTCCTAAAAAGATTTATTATTTGACGGTTTCATAATTAAATTATATTAAACATCACTTAAATCTTTTATATTCTCACAAAATTGAGGCATTTGTAAACCATTTCTTTTTTTTCTACAATATTTAATTTATTCCATGTTTAATATGTCTATTATAAGTGAATTTGTTTTTATATATATTTATATTGATCTTTAACGTTGACAAATTTACAATAAGATATCATATAACATAAGGGCTTAATAATTTTTAATACTATTATATTATTATATTAATTTTTTTATTTTGATTAATGATCAAGACAATAATAATATATAGTAATAATGTTTTTCAACCCATATTTGTTTGAAATAAATAATAAATATCTATTAAATATGTTCTACAAAAATTTTATTACTTAATTTTTTTATTATTTAATAATAATGCAATATCACAGTTGATATTTATTACGTAATCTTATAGCACTATTACTTTTTGGTACACTTATTTATGTATGCAAAATAATATAATGTAATAAATTATTTATTGTA
Organism: Plasmodium malariae; assembly: GCF_900090045.1. NCBI lineage: Eukaryota > Apicomplexa > Aconoidasida > Haemosporida > Plasmodiidae > Plasmodium > Plasmodium malariae. The sequence continues at coordinate 1,329,077 of NC_041777.1, read as the reverse complement.
CGTTCTTGTATACATTTATTCCAACTTTACACATAATGATTTTATTTTCAGATATAATCATCCTTTTATTATATATAAATTTTTTGAATTAAACAATTTTATATTGATCACTTTCATAATATTCATTTTTATATATGTTTAGGTATCATTATACAACATAAGTGTCAAATACGAATAATATTAGGATAATTTAATTTTATTATTTATGTACTATCAGATCATTATAACACTGTTAATTTTTTGAAAAACAACTTTTATTAATATGTGGCAGTAGATATTAATTAACGCATAATAAGTACGATAATAACTAGTACTGTTTTCCTTTTATTATTATTAATATATATACATATTTTAATGAACTTGATTAATTGTATTTTATCTAATTTCATCACTAATGCATAAATATATAAACAAATAAAATAATATTATATAAGGATTTTCACTAACCTAATTTTCATCCTAGATGTGATGAATATAATTTGTTAATAATTCCACAAAATAAGTTAAATAATTCTTTAAAGTGCTGTCCTTTTAAAAAGAATGTTAATTTAATCATTTTAAAGTCACTAAAATGTTTACTATGCAATTGAATGTGTGCAACTACCTATTACTATGTATGAATATATTTTATGCTAGATTCTTAAATTATTCCAAATTATATTTAGGAAAACTTAAAAAACAATTTTCTTTAAATTAGTTAAAGATTACAAATACATATGAGTTTATATATGCACATTATTATATAAATTTTACTATATAAATAAATATAAGACAAAAAGTAAAATTCACTGAAAGAAAAAAGATACAATATATTTTCTATTATACCATGTAGTTTGGCTTATTGGAAATTAGTATATACTAGAACCTTAAACAACCAAGTTATTTCTGATTAAAAAAGTTATACCTAAAAAACAATTGTTTCTGTTACAAAATTTTATTTTTAATTACAATGTAAAACTATATATATATTTATAATTATATTTTATTAATTCAAAAATATATATATATATATATATATATATATATAATCTATAACTTTTCTATATATTAGATATTTATGTAATTTTCATAAAATTTATTGAAATGTACATATTAAGTAATTAATGTATCATATTTATATAGTGTAAGTTTGGTTTTAATAATCTATGATTACATGAATTATTAATCATCTATATATAATTCATTTTTATAATGAATATTATATTATCACAAATTTATAATTTCTTATATAAATCATTCAAAATGTTAAATATGTGTTAAAAACCTATTTGTAGCAAATGAGTACGACTGTCCATTTTTTATAATACAATTTATAATAAATAATAATTAAACTTACCTCTTATTAAAAAAAATAATTACACTTATTTGTTTTTATAATATATAGAAAAAGATATTTACAATTAACTTAAGGAAAATCATACAATTTATTAACTAGTTAACGAAATAATCATGTTGGTCAAATAAATGTAAATAAAATGAAATGAAATATTATAGTTGTACTTTTCATAGATAACATTATAAATTTTCTAATTAACTCAACGAATTATTAGAAACTTCCCATTTTTATATGAATTTTATGGAACATGCATATATTATATATGCTAGTATACATAAATACACATATATATATTATTCCAATATAATAAATTATATTCAAACAATTCTTTAAAACACAAATTAAAAAATTAAAACGATCACTTTCATTAGGAATTAAGAATATACATATTTATAATTTATATGCATATATTCATGTATAAGTAGATGACGTCATATATACTAAATAATTGTATTCATATTTCCTATATTAGCGTGTTATTTTAAACAATACTACATGTTCTCTGATGCCATATTAAAATTTTTTCCAAACAAAAGGTTTAACAATTTTTGAGTAAGTTTTGGTTTATTTTCATAGATTTTTTCATATTTCATAAATTTTCTGAAAATATAAGCAATACACATTATAGATAAGATTGGCATACATGCTATTAATGCGGGAAGTACAATTAGTAATGAAGATGATGACAAACTGGTCAATAAAGTACTACAAAATAAATAACTTAATACTGTAACTATTATTAATCCAGCACCCATAGCTAAACAAGGTGGAATTACTGCTAAAACTACCTTTTTAAATATCTTTTTGTTTGCAGTCATTTTATTAATAAACTTATTATCCTTAACTTTATATATGGAATCTAACTGATTAAAGATATATTTTTCGCAAAATTTATCCATTCTACTAAGTAATGAGGACTTTTTTTTTCGATCTAATTTATACAATTCTCCTATACTTAAAAAGCTTTTTCTTGATTCTCCTATTTCGTATTTACAACCATGATCATTTTTATATATATCTTCGTCCTGCAATGTAGAATTACTATCGTCATAATTTAAATACTCAATTGATCCCAAATCAAGTGAGGGCTCTAATAATAGCCTATTACTTCTTAAAGTAATATAGCCATGTTGTTTATCTAACGATATGACACCCCTCTAAAAAAGAATAATCATTTGTAATTTATAAAAATATATGTTTGCATACTGAGAAAATATTATTATTAAAAATAAAACATAAAACAATAGAATGAAAAAAAAAGAATATATATGAAATATTTTTGTTATACCACATTATTTATATCATAACTCATCCAAATAAAAAGCAAAAATGCAAACGTTTTATTAAAAATTAGCGACTTAATATTTTCTTTCATTGTATACTTATAGAATCCCATAATATATTAAATAATGAAAATATTAACTATATTCAAAATCTTTAAAATAATAAAGGAAACAGTTTATATTATTATTTTTGATTTATTTATTTTATTTTAAAGTAGTAAATTGAAGTTATATAAATATATTTCGAATTAAATTTTACATATGTAAAATAAATTTAAAACCAGTATAATTTTTATATAGAATTCTATTATAGAAAAAAAAAAAAAAAAATGACTATTTTTAAAAAAATTTAAATACAACTATACCGTAAATTCTTAAATTATTCGGTTTAATTTTTAAACAAAAATTTGCAGTAAATTTTTTTTTATTATATAAACAAAAAAAAAAATTATTTGCAGAACAAAATTATACAAGGTAAAATCAGATAGAAAATTATTTAATCATTGAAAAAATAATGCATATATTTTAAAGAAAGCGCAGTATATAGAAAATATATATTAATATATATGCAAATGTTAGTTATCAAAAATTTTAACTTTTTTATAAAATAATTCTAAATTTAAGCATGTCATGCAAATATTCATTCTGCATTTAAATAATATAAATTAATATAACAGAAAAAATTATAGAAAAGTTATATAAAGTTCTGAAATGAAATTTTGTTAGATTATATAAACCTTAAAATATATTTATAAAAAATATATCTCCTTATATAAATTATTATATATTAATAAAACAACGTTTATAGTTACTAAAAATCTATTAATATACGTATATTTTTAGAAGCATTATAATAATTAGCACTATATATTTGTATAAGAATTTTGCAATATTATATTTTGATTATAAATCTGAATACAATTTATTGTTATTTAATGAATTATTTAAAAGTATATAAATTACGTATTTATATTTTCTTCCCAAAATATAAATAAACATATACTTAGAGAAATATTAATATATCTAAAAAAAAAAATAAAAAAACTTATTAGATTTATAGTAACTTTTTTGTATCACTAAATTATGTTGCTTGAATTAACATAATTACTTTTTCTTCTAATTACATTATATATAATTATTTTAACGTACATAATAACATTGTACTAAGCTGTTATAAGTCAATGTATTTAGCACATTAATACTGTTCATTTATTATAAAACGTTAATCCTTTATCTGTTATATATATCAGATTTTTTTTTAATTATTTATGTTTTCATAAAATCAAGGAGCAATTTAAAAGAAATTCTTTTTAATAAAGAATTTAATTGAAACCATAAATAATATATTTTATAATACATGCAAAATGTTCACATATATATATATTTATAGAAACATATCATTTTTTTTTTCTGCATATATAACTTTTATTAAAATGAATTTTTAGTAAATCATTGAATTTATTAAAAATGTTACAAGTGTTAATAATGAAAATATACTGATTATATAACTTACTACTTAACGTCCATTCAATATTTTTCAAAAAGATAATAAAATTAATAAAAATAGTTCTTTTATTTTTCCTAATTTTTTTTAATTAACATATTATAATTGAATAACATTTTTATAAAATTAAAAAAATAAAACTTAAATATGAATAGGTATATAACTTAAACAGTGCTCAATAGATAAGTTCCAACAATTTTTTAAAACCAAGGGAAAATGAAAAAAAAACGTATTTATTTTATAGTAAATATAAAAAATATAATTTATATTTATTTGTTTTCTTTAAATTAAATTTATAATTTCATTCTTATTATGTTCTATTAATAAGAAATTTTTAATGATTTTCTTTTTATGTTTTAAAAAGAATATTTAAATTTTTACTTTCATCTTTTTCTTTTTTTTATGACTTTTGTAATTACACAATACTATTCTTTTTTCTCCTATCAAGTTAATAAATTTAATGGTTATTGGATTTTTTGTATTATTATTTAAACTACATCCATATATATTAATATTTATAATATAAATTAATACTAGATTTACCTGCGAAAATATAAAATCCATTTAGATATTTAATAATTTTTTACTGTTACCATATATGTTAAAAAACATTATAAATTTTTATTTACTGCTTTATAATATGTAAAAATATTAATAACATTATTTTTACTATTTTTTAAAAAATACCACTGATTCAGTAATATTATTAATAAGTAATATAACAAAAAATTATTTTTCTTATTTTTTATAATTATCTCCCTCAAATATTGCAATTTTAATTGAAATATATATATGCACCTGTAATATGGCATTGTTATAATACATAAAAAAAATATATTATGATATATTTATAATATTTTATTAATACAATAATTATTTTTAGATATTAATACGTTTTATATTTCAACAAATTCAAAAAAATGAATATAATTTTGACATTTTCATTTTATATTAGTAGAAATAAAAATATAGATCCTATTAAGTATATTAGTTAAGTATAAATAAAAAAACTTTCAAATCATACTTTTATGCTTTATCATTTAATATACATATGACATGTATTTTTAATTAATATAAAGATTACATTACAACTACAATAAGCATTTTCGATTTTTTTTATTTTTGATAATTAATATGCTCACGTAATAAAATTTTTTAATTTAAGTAAAATTATTTAAAATTAATTTAAGTACGTTAATAGTATATTAAAAATGAAAAATTATAAAGAAATAATAATATATACATACGTACAAAAGTAGTTATTAATTAAAATATATATCGTTAAAGAACAACTGTAATGTTTTGGTATATATTTTGCACATTATTACCCCGACTATTCTATTAAACAAAATATATTTATAAAAATTATGAAAACATCATAATAACATAATGAAAAATTATTTGAAATATAAAAATAATAGTATTCTTAATAGTAAGAAAAAGATAGTAATATATTGAGAACCTTAGAATATCTATCATTAAATAACAATTACAAACATTTATTTTAACAATTACTGTACTATTTCAGCCTCTTAACGGTTTACGACGAAAAAGATGGTTCATTCTATATATGAAATAATAATAATTATAAATTTTTTTTTATTCCATTTATTATATTTTTTAAAATATATTTGATTTTATGCCAAATATATTAGTACAATTGATATAACTTATAATTTATGTATTACACAAAATATATATAATCGTAAGATATTTTAGAACAATTAGTTATATAAAAAAGGGGAAATTATATAATATTATTTTCTAAGTACGTTGAAATAAATATTATTATTATGTTAAACTAATCTGTCATATAATGATCATAAATAAAATAGAAGTGATATACACAAAATTGGAAAATATTGTGACATTAATCCTCGCAATTATTTTATTACATATGGAAATAAAAATACGTATTATAAACAAGTTTACTAATGGTATATATGATATATAGATTATGGTGATAAATTTTTAATTAGCTTATTAATCTATATATTTGTTATCCTACAAGCACATACGATTTCAGTAATAAATTATATTAAATGAGTTAAGATAATTATTAAATATTATTTTATTTTTAATATATAATTATAATCAATTTAATATACAAAAACACCTAATTTTTCTGCATATATTTATTTATCTAATATAAAAAATATATTATGCCATGCTGCAATATTATAAAGAAGTAAAATTTTAACTTCTACTTGTAATAGATTGGGTAGAATTAACAAATTATTTTAATATTATACGATAGAATCGATTCATGGAATATTAGGCTTATAATTAAAACAATTTTTTTGAGGATGTATATTTTCAATTTAACAAATAAACGCCCATTTTCATATACTTTACTTTTTCTTAGTTAAATTTCCTTTTCATTTAATTAAATTTTAATTTTAGTAATATTCGTGAAGTTCAGTTTCTTGAACAATATATATCATTAAAACTTATAGTAAATATTAATGAAAATATTAAAAAAGTTATTATCTTAACCAAAGAAAAAATATAATAAAATAAAAGATAAAATTATATAGCTTATAAATTGTTAATATTTATCTATTTATAATATTTTAAAAGTCCAAAAATGATTCATAAATAGATATTGCAGTACAATAGGATATTTGTACGAGAATATACTAAAAATAATTTATTTTTTTGTATAATATATCATCACAATTATGTAAGTCTCATATGAATAAGAAAATAGATAAGAGTATTTTTCTCGATAACATTTTTTATTTACAATAAAATAACTGTGTTTTTGAAATTATTATATTATTAATTAATAGCTTTTATTTTATAAATTACTAACTTTGCTACCTTCTTTAAATATTAATAAAAAGTAAAGAGGAAATTTTCCTAAATATATATATTTTTTATTTTTACGTATGAAAAAAAGGAATACATCGCATAAAAATATATTATACATATTTTCCCATTTATATAAATATGAATATGATATCAATTTAACATTTGCAATCAAGTTCACGTATACTTATATACAATACCATCTGTAAGTACAGGAGAAAACGTAACAATTATTTTTATATTATAATTATTATATATATTGTGGTATCCTAGGTTTCGTTGTTCTACACATGATATATAATTCTATTTAATGAAAATATGATTATGTGTAATTATATATTTTTATTATATTTGTACATTTTTAGGAGAATAAAGTGACATTATATCTTAAATATAAACAGTAATTCAATGATACTGCTATATTAGATACTCAGAATAATGGTCGGGGGAAGTGCTGTTAAAACCCTGGGCGGAAATATGTGCAATTTAGAGATAATTTTGTTGATCCATGTCAAGAGATTGGTATATATCTAATTGAAATAAAGGAGAAATATAAAACGGATAGCCTAAAACGTTGTAAATATTTATATTACAAAATAAACCCAGAAGCTAAATATAACAATCATTTTTAATCGTTTGAGTGATATAAAAAGTCTTCGTCCCAAACAGAAAATATATGCATACGAGAAATAAAATAAATTCCTAAAGAAATATTAAGTAAGCTTGAACAACTATATGGTCATTATGATGATTTTCACAATTATGATGGTAACACAGATATATCTAGTGGTAGCCCTTGTAATAAAATTGATGAATGCTACAATCTTTATATTCAATATTACAAGGAATGTCAAAGAAATTATAACGACACTTTTCGTGAAAAGTTAATCAGTTTAAAGGAAGCATATGATACTAAAATGCACAAGATAACTCCTTGTTCGGGATTACCAAGAATTTTACCACCTACAGAAATGGTTTATGTATTTGTTCCCAGAATAACAACAATTATTGCATTACTAGCAACAATGACTTTACATTTTTTATATAAGGTAAATAAAATATATACATAAAAGCTTGAATATTTTATAACAAATAATACTATTAATTTTACTAAATAATTAAAAGCCTCCCAAAGTTATATTTTTAAGTATATATATATATATATATATATCTTTCATACGGTTTACAACAGTGAAATCATGGTTACATAGTAATTCAGAAAGGAAAAAAATCATTGAACTTGATGAAGTTATAAAAGAAATAACACACTCGTTACAAAACACACAAGAACGTGTAAATATAAATTATGAAGGAAGTTTTTATAATATAGGATACCATTCTCAAGGAAACATTTGATGTATAAATTTCACTTTATATTACGTACATTATAACTTCAAATACTCAGCGATATAAAAGTCATATATAAGGAAGAACGTAATATTAAATGAAATAAATTAAAAATGAAAAAATAAATATATGTTTATAAAAATAAAAAATATAATGATATAAAAATTATACGAAGAAAAGTTTAACATAAATTTAGGACTATTTTGATATTCAATAGTACAAAAATACACTTATAAATATGATTTTCTTTGAAATGCAAAACAAATAATTATGAAAATTAAATATGTAACGCAAGATTATGAAGTTATTATGGTTCCTAATTATTAAAAAAGAAAAATAAAAGAAAGAAAAAAGCATTAAACACAACGCTAGTATTATTATTATATAAAGAAAAAAAGAATAAACTTAACATAAAATAAATATTCTCAAAAAAAAATATATATTTTTTTTTTATTATAATATTATTTTAAATTGTTTTTACTATTTTCTCCCTTGTAATTAAGTAGAATGTAGAATGTAAAATTTAACCTAATATAAAACAATTTTAATATTATTGTTTTCATGTGAAAATTATTTTATGTGGTATTTTCATAAAGATATGTATACATGATGATAGTCGAGAAAAAGTATACTGTTTCTAGATTTTATATAGGAATAGTTCTATCTATTAATTATTTTTAAATACTCCTTTATTAAGCACTATTATTAATTATTTTTTTCTTCTTCAATACAGTTTTATACTCATAACATTCATTAGGGGGAAACACATGAATATATGATAACTAAATAACATTTACAAATATACTATATAATTATAAAATGTTCACTGATGTTAATTATATGAACAACGAATAGTATTTATGTTTTTATATTTCATTTTTATTTGCTTTATATAAAAGGAATTTTAAGACAAATATTCCAACAAATGTAATAGCAAGAAGCATAATAATATTTAAAAGATCAAAAATATTGAAAGATAATAATTTTCTTCAAATTCTCATAGAGATCCACCTTTATAGTCACCATGGAATATATTATATACACATTTATACGCATATGCTATTTTAGATATGGGGGCTCAACTTTTTTATCATGTAAAAATTTCAGATAGTTTTCTAATTTATGAAATGGAAATTTCAGAATATACACACATTTTAATTATTACACATTAATAAGTAGGATCTTGGAATATAGTGTAAATCCAAATTTTAGCCAATAATTTAGATATAAAATTTCTCGGATTATACTTAATATCATGTTCAATATAATAAAACAAAAAACATATATTTTTTAATTAATCAACATTATTGAAACATTGATATATTCTAGCAAAAATAATAAATTCAAATATTTTTATAAAGAGATACTCAATTATATTTTTCATGACAATTTCGTTACAGTAATTATAAGTTTAGTAGCAACAAAAGTACTAAGAATATTATTTATTTCTCTAATAATTTTGTTGACACTATTCAGTTTGTTTTATTTTTCTAAGCTATACTTTTAATTTTACCTTATTATACAAACATTGTAAAGTTCATAGTATGGAACATAATGAAAAAAGTTATAAAGTAACATTTGGTTACAAATTAATTTATGCAATATCAAAATGAAATCTTTTTAACAGAATTAATCTGTAAAAATTTATTTACCTACTTCACCTACAAATTAAACATATTTTTAATAAATTATTTTCAGTAATATAAAAATAATTTCAAAATTAAAAATATGTGTTTTCTTCTATATTTTAAGAATATATAATTTAAAAAAAAAAATTTTTTTATAGACTAAAAAAATATTTTCAAAATTCAAGTTGAATTACATTTAACTTTTTTAATTTTTATATATATATAAAAATAAATATATTTTATAATTTCTTAAAATTTTTAAGTTTTTATTTTTCTAATTAAACAAAAATAAATTGTATATTTAATAATATATATAAGCTTACAAAATAGGGTAAAAAAATAATAGGTGTAAAATTAGAATATTAACTATATTTCCTAAACTTAAATCTGTGAATAAAATATATATTATTTTATTATATAATTACAGTTACTTGTTTACAATGGAAAATAAAAAAAACATGTCACTAAAAAGCTTTAATTAAATACATTTTATAGTATATTTGTAATAAAAATATTTCATGTAATATGTATTATGTTTTTTGAGTAAATATGTATATCAATGTAACATAGTACATATTCTTATTTTCATTAAATATAGAAAATATATGTTTATTTATAATATAAAATTTATTATATATTTTTTTTATTACATAAACAATTAATCATACTAGTCTTGAAGAACATAAAACATATAACAGAAATATTTTTTATTTAAATATAAATTCTAATACAGTATCAATAAAATTATATTAATTTTAATATTATAAATTCATTTAATTTACACATATATTTCATATAATAATCTATTTATGTACAAAAATATATATACCAAGCAAAAATATTTATTTGTTCGAAAACAATAATTTATAATATTAATTGAAAAACTTTAAAGCATTCAGATTCACAAAAATATCAACAACAAAATTTATCACTATTCTATATAAAAATGATCACTTATACACGAATGAATCTACAAAATTATAGCAATTCTAGGTAAATTTATTAAAAATATATTTTATATATATTACAGATATAATTTCACATTAACAAATTCATCATACGAAAATACATACTCCTATTATTTATTTTACTCAGTTAACAATTTTATTTTGTTATATTTTTCATTGTTTCTTAGAATCTTAGGAATCGTTATTATAAGTATGATTGATACTATAATAATAAGTACGCAGAAAGATATTAGATAAATATATTTTTCTAAAACTGGATTTACAGAATCTACTATAAAGAACATAACAAAACTAAAAGGCATTGTATTTGAAAGATTATCTAACAATCTATAGCCTTTTAATATAGGTAATCCTATTCCCAACAATAAGAAAATAATAAATATAGAAAATCCAAATCCATAATTCCTAAGTTTAATTTTTTTTAAAGCTATATCACCAACTCTCTTGCTTTGTTCTAAAAAATCATCATAATCCTTTTTTTTAATCAATTTTTTTTCAAAATGGAAATGTTTTCCATCAAATATACCATTATTATAATCTATAACTTCTGTATAGTATTGTTCCTTATTTAATAAACATCTATTTAATTGTTTGTTTTTTCCTTTCGGTCCTTTTCTATTATTAGATATATCTTTTCCTTTATTAACTCCATTTTTTCGAAAATTTTCTTTTAAATATACATTATTCGAATACTTATCTTGTTTACAATTTGCAAGTGATCGATGATTTCTTCTATCTAAATTTCCACTTACCTTACATATTTCATCCATAAATTTACTAAATACCCACTAAAGGAACAACATAAATATTTTTTATTTGTATGGTTAAATAATTTCATCATAAAAAACAGTATTAATAAATATAGAACACTACTAATATAAATAATGTAAATATCCATATATATATATTCATACCATATCATTATGAAGACAATATATTGAAGTTAAAAGTAGAAATAAGTAAATTATAATAAACATGATAAACTTAATTTTCTGTTTCATTATATAAATATTTAGTATTCTAATATATTCAGTAAAAATAAAATTAATAATAATATAACGTACATATTATAATAAATGGTACTATATTTATTTTAAAAATTTCTTCTAATATTTGCTAAGTAAAAAATTAATATAATGTATATAACTATTAATAATTTCAAAATATTAACTAAGAAAAATAAATACAAAAATATATTACAAAATTTTGATCGTAATATTATTTACTCAAAATTAACTTTCATTGCAAAAACATAATATGAATATAATTATAAATAAAAAAATATATTATTTAATTATTTAACATAGTACATTAATGAAATAATATTCTATATAAATTCGTTTGAAAATAAAACCGAAAAAAATATACATATTATGTCATGTATTTTCTTAATGTTCAATTTATATGGAATATAGAACGTAGAGAATATATATAATGTACTATTCAGTATATTAAAGCAGTATGTAAAAATTATACGGATATTATACTACTAATAATTCTAAACGAATAAAACTTATACTGTAGAAGTTCTTTTATTTTTCTTAAAAATATTTATTATTATAATATAATAATAGTAATAAGAGGTCAACGGATTATTATTTTATATCTTGTACATCTAAGCAGAAAATGTAGGAAATTTCTAAGCACAAACAATCTTTCGAATACTCTCATATATAAAAATAAATTGAATATACTTCCTACTACATAATCTACTAATTAATGTAAATTTTAATATAAATAAAAACACATTTTTTACTATTGTATAAAAATATTGGAGTTTAGTTCGTAATATTATTACTATACTAAAAAACTTTATGTGAATGTACTTTATATTTTTTATTTTTTTTTAAGTATATATTTTTAGTAAAAATATTAATATATTTCCAGAAAAAAAAAATACATTGTCACAGTAGAATTATTTCAGATATCTATGCATATATGTATTGTTTACATAGAATAAAATGTTTTAACTAATCGTGGCAATATTTTTTATTAAAAAATAAACAAAAAATATAACAATAAATGTATTCCTTGTATTAAAATTTTTATTAGCATTATTTTTAATATTCTCATATACAAATGTATACATATGATGATCTAATTTTACGTAGGCTTTAAGCATTCTTTTAAAAAAAAATATGTATGGGTTTTTACTTTGAACAAACAGTAGTTTTTAATATGTATGTAAACTTCTTAACTATATCATATGTTAATAGTACTGTATAGCTTTTACTTCAATATATAGAATATTTGCTATAAAAATAAAATGAATCTATAATTGTCAAAGTTAACTATACATGTTCGCATAAATATGTAAAACAATATTAACTTTAACTACATATATAGATAAGTATAAACAGTAACTCAAATATAAAAAATTTATTTATACATATATATATATTTACTGAAAATAGTACTTTTTTTTCCATTAAACTTAAGGAACATTTAGATTTTTATAGATATGTAGCATATATATAGATGTTTATTGTTATGAAAATACAAAGAATAATTAAAGAAAAAATTTAAACATAATATATATTAAAATAGTATTATGTATAGTTCATTAATTTAATACATTAAGGATGTAAGAAATAAAAAAACTATATAATATATTTATTTATAAATTTTCAATATAATTTATATTTAATTAATTTTAAACAATTGTAATAACAACATATTTAAAAGCAATAATAAAAGTTAAATGTTTTTAACTCTTTAGTTAATGGTGAATATTTATAAAAACAAAGGAATTAAACAGATATATATAAACTATATATTATAAATATTCTATTTTTTTATGTTTATAATTTCACTTTTAAAACTTACAAAACTAAATATTTAATAAAAAATCTTTTAAATAAATGTATTCTATAACATGTATATCACTAAGCATATTTAAAAAAATATATATGTCTCATTTTTAAGTATAATATATATATATATATATATATATATATATATATATATATATATATATCAGTGTAATATAATAAGTTAATTTCTCTTTATAAAATACAAAAAAAAACATATTTATAATCAACTTATAGTAAACCTATATTTTTTAAATTTTGAAAACATATTGTCATTTTAGAACACAAAGAAGTATAAAACTATAAAGCTGTATTCTTTATATTTATATATAAATAAGTAAATAATATTAATAAAATTATACATACTGTCCTACTGTTAATTAATTATAATGTAAAAATATTTTTTTACAAAGAAAACCATTAGAATACAAAATTATATGTATTAAGGCATAATATTCAATTAATCTGAAATAATACTTTGAAATACAAATCCAAAAACATTAAAACTTTAATATTCACAAAAAAACTAAGATCATAAACTTTTACTGTTGTGTATCAAAAAAATGCTATGTACATATAGGTATATTTAAAACATTTTAAGCAATTATTCGTATTTGTATTAAGTATATTTTAATATATATTCCATTAATTAGTTAATGTTCAAGATATTCTTGTAGAAAAAAAGGTACTTTTTAGTATGTAATTTACCTTTTTTTGAATTTAATTTTTTCATATTTTTTAACTTTTTTATTGTAATAAAAAATTCCTGATATAAGAGTAATACTAAATAAAACGAAAGGTACGAAATATATTAGAATACGAAAAAAGTTTCCTAATATACACATATCACTAACGCTTCCTGCTGCATCACACCAGCCACATACAACTTCCCCCGTTCCAGATGCACTATGTTTCAGAATATCTCCCAAATTTTCCAATACTCTTACAATAGGTGACCATGGACCATTATTTTCTGTTAAACTTTTTAAATATTTCTTGTCCAAACCTAAATGATACAATAGGCTACCTTTTCCTGCAAATCCCAGTGATATTTCTACTATAAATATTATTAATAAAAACAAGAAGATTAATAAAGGTAAAACAATTCGCAATCCGTATTTTTTACATATTATTTTTGTGTAAACCTTATTACTAATTGTCCTGTTATTTTGAAGAAAACTCGTATAATCAAGTTCCTTGAATATTTTTTTTTCGAAATGGGAATATTTTTTTGTTTTAAATATAGAAGATTTATTTTTCATTCCTGATTTATGACCTGCAATATTTGATGCATATTTTTTCGATTGCTTCTTTTTTTCATAATCATCATTCTCATTATGAGATATATCTTTTTTTTCAGGAACTCCATTAATTCGAATTTCATTTTTTAAACATAAAAATCTTGAATTCTTATTATGTTTGTATTTTTCCAATAAATGATAATTACTTGCATGTAATTTTCTATAGTAATTGTCCCCCCCTCTAAAGATTTCTTAAGAGTACTCTAAAAAATAAAAAAATGTAAATATTGGTTATATAATAGAATAAAATATCTAAAGGGGAAAAAACAGAATTAATAAAAATAGATCACAAAATATGTGAATAACATAAATATCATTAAATAATGTTATTATACCACATAAGTGTAAAAATGGTATGTCCAACATAAAAGGATGAATGTTGTAATTCTTATAAATAATAGAGTCTTAATATTTTGTTTCATTTTTATTCGTATTTAAACCTGTAATTTACTTAGCAAAAATATAACAATAATATAATATTCCTTTAATGATAGAGGACACTATTATTACTTATTTTATTTAGTATAATTTATTGTTTTTCCATAAGAAAATATTAGAATTATAAAAGTAATTTTTATTTATGATGACACAAAGAAAAATAATTTTAAATATATACTACAAAATTTTTATCTTAATGTTAATTATAAAAAAATAACTTTAATTAAAACAATGTAGGATGAACTCAATAATAAATATTAAAAACATGCGAATTATTTATTTAATTTAGAATATTAAATAAATATATTTTATATTATTTCTCTTCAAAATAAAATAAAAATATATATATATATGATTTCTTAATATTTCGAAGTATTGAGTATATGTATAATATAGAATATAGAGAAAATAGATAACGCATAGATATACATATTAATAGAGATATTGTGTATAACAGCAAATTTTGTTATTAATTATTCTAACTTTATAAAAGTTACAATTTAAAAAATCTGGTTATTCTTAAAAAAGTATTAATAATTATAAAAATATAATGAAAATGTTAATAAATGAAACTATATAATTAAAACTTTTTATTTTATTTTATTGATATTATTGACATTATTTACTAGGTAAACATAATTATTCTTTTAATATTCACTATATACATTATCTAATTTATAACATATCTTTTAATATAATAAAAAAGTATATACTTCAAATGTATATGATTCCTGATATTTTATAAATGTAATATAGTTTATGAAGACTATAGCACTTAATTAGATAAAATGTTTACAGTTACTTCTAAATGCAAACATTTTAAAATTATAAAATTTTTTTTTTTTTTTTTTTTTTTATCTTAATATATATATTTAGATAAATTATAATATAAAATTATAAATATAAAAAGCATAGAGTAACCAATACATTAAATGTATTAAAATAAAAATAAAATTGATAGAACAATACACATATTTAATATAGTATATAGTAAAAGTTAATATAAAGTTTTGTTATCTCCGTATTTTATCATCGATGTTAAAGTAATACTTATAAAATATTTTGAACTATAAATTTTTCTTTATATAAAAAGTAAAATAAAAATGTTCTTTAAGCTTTTCACGCAATACAAAGCTTCAATAATTCTAACCTTGACAATTCTATGTTAATAAATCATTCGTTAAAAGGGAATCACATTATCATTTACTTATAATTTCATAAATTAACTAAAAAAAAATGTAATTATTAAAAAAATAAATTATTTCAATATATGAGTAAACTTATATTAACCGTAGTTTTATACATTAAATTAAAGGATCATATAATTATTATAATGCAAATCTATGCGAAATATTTACAAATATAATTTACTAATATACAGTGTATATATATTAATGGTGAATATTTAACCATCTCAATATCACATTTTTATGAATAAAAAAAAATATGATATATGTATATGTTTAGTCAAGGTACTGAACTATTTCCAAACAATTAATTGCAACACTAATAAAATATAGAAATATATTAACTATTAAAAATATTTGATATATATTTGTTTACTTTTCTTTATAAATATGTCTATGCATATTATGTAGATTGTATAATAAAAAATTTATAAGTATACAACATTTAATTTTTCTTAAACACAATTTCAATAATAATAAAACAAAATTTCATTAAATATATCAAGATTATTAGATATTATTACAATATATTAATTATAACCATCATTTGAATTTATATTATATTAGTTCAGTGGCTTATATATTCTTAAGACTTATAACAGTATATAAATAATAACTAAAATACATAATTAAATAAATAATAATAATGCATTTGAACATCTTTCCTCAAAATAAAATAAGCGCCTTAGTATTTTTTCTCTACTTTATAACAAATATCCTAATGGAACAAGAAATAAAAAAAGTGATAAAAATGCTTTAAATGTATTCCTTTATGGCAAATACAAGTGCAATACTTATAAATTCTTAATATTTTAAACTTTTATTTTTGGGGTATTTCAATGCATTTCTTATGAATATATATAAGACTGAAAAACAGATATAATAGTTTTTTAAAAATGAATATATCTATCACAAAAAATTCCTTACGTGAAACCGATGTCCATTTCTAAACAATTTTTGACTGCAAAACATAAATTATCTTTATCCTTAGATTAAAATATTCCCTCCTATCCTGATTTAACATTTTACTTTTCATCCTCCTAATCATCATATCCATGTTCAAATAACATATCATTAATTCTATATTAGTTTTTCCCTTCCTATTTTATGATAATAATATAACAGTTCTTGAGTATACTATTCCTTATTTATAATTCTAATTAACTAAAAACTTATTAAAGTTGCATTACAACGAAAAAAAACATTTTTATTATTTATAATATAATAAATACACTTATTCAAATGAAATTACCCCATAAGTTCATATATAATTTTATATAACAAGAAGCAGCAAAAAATATAAAGCAAATATTCTTCTATGTTCTTGTAATACATTAGTGAAACAAGATCGTATACATATAAAATGGATAAGCCTAATTACTTTAAATAAAATCAAACATTTCAATTTTTAATTTATGTGTTAACTCATGTATTTCGTAGTATATATTGAACTAACTAAAATGTTTACAGTATATTGATATGGTATTAACAAAATGGTAAATTTATTTTCGTTGATATTTTATTTTTTAAAAATGGATTATACTGTATTAGTAAAAAACTAATATAAAACATAAATAATAAAATAAATTTTTAAAATAAATTTGCTTATATTTCTAATAAAACTATTACAAGGAAATAAACAGCACAATAAATCTATGTAATACTTATTGTTTTAATAAATATCCAGTAGATATTTATATATATCAATAGTATAACAGAATAATTCTAAATTTTAGTTATCCATACTTTACAGAAAAATAATAAAATAAAATACTTTTTACTTCATGCATAATTATTATATTTTATAAATACAATAAAAAGTATTTTATATGGTGAGAGCAGAAATATATGTATATATTTTTAATATAGTTATTAAATATTTTGTCAGTTTCCTAATAATAAGATATGTTATTTGCAAATGCTACACATTTAAATACTATTTTGCAATTGAAAAATAAACATAATTGAATAGTATACTATATTATTAACAGGATGCCAAAAAAAAAAAATAAAAAGAGGCATTTTTTTTTATAACACAAAATATAATTTGTCATGTACCATATTATGTAATATAATAAATTTCATTTTTTTGTTTCTTTTAATTTTATTAGATTATTTTATTAGGTGAATTTATAATTTAAATAAAATTAATTTCACCATAGTAATATTCATGTAACATATAGCCAATTTCTAAAGAGAATTTAATTAAAACTTAAATAAATATAATATTGGAACTATATTCATTAACTTCGTATATTCATATAAAAAACAAGACACATTTATTCTTCATTTAAAAGAGATAAGTATTTTGCTAATTACTTCAACAAATAATCATTAAGATTAAAAGAAGTTAAAAAATAATAAGAAGAACTAATTATAGATAAAATATATGTTATCACAAAACTTCAATATAATTATACGACTTCTCTTATATATTAATTTTAGTGCCATCTATATATTTTCCATAAAAAATTAGTTAAATACAAAAACAATAATTTGAAACCATAATTCTATGTTAGATTCTGTAAATAATTTAAAATATCAAGAAAAAACATTAAAACATTCATGTTTGCAAATAAAACTAAAA
This sequence comes from Plasmodium malariae, assembly GCF_900090045.1. Lineage (NCBI taxonomy): Eukaryota > Apicomplexa > Aconoidasida > Haemosporida > Plasmodiidae > Plasmodium > Plasmodium malariae. The sequence goes on along the minus strand of NC_041777.1, from coordinate 1,309,877 downwards.
GCACATATTTTTTAGATTGCAGATCAAAAAAGTTAATATGATACAAGTAGATTCTTAAAAACTATATAACTACAGGTATATTTCTTTATTCGATATATTAATTAAAACTCATAGTGTTTGTTAGTAATAATTGAGTGATCTTTATAATAAGGGGAACATAGTATTATTCAACTTATTTTTTATAAGTGCAAACTTATCATATTTTACAATTTTTCTATAAATATAAATAATGGCTGCCATAACTATAAATGTAAATATAACAAATCCTATACTAAAAGGATATTCTTTTAATGCTTCCACAATAGCATTTTTATAAATACAGTTTAAAAATACTATAACATTTACTATTATTATAATTGGTACAAAAAAAATAGATATGCCATAAAACAAAGCTTCCTTTAATTCTATCTTATTTCTTAAAAACTTGAAATCTTCTTTCGTAAAATCTCTAACATTATTTTTAAAATATATTTTGTCAAACGTCCTTTTTTGAAAATATGGATCTGCTACTTTGTATACAGAAAATTTACTTTTCCTATGTTGTTTTTCTCCTACTGCATTACTTAAGGAACATCCATTTGGATGTTTACATCTTTCTTTTGTTATTTTTGCATTATTAGGTGGATACAATTTTTCAAACTCTTCAATAGTTGGTATATCTCCTTTTATCCACACAATATTCGAACCCTTCTTTTGTTCATATTCTTCTAGAAATCGACAAGTTCTTGTATATAATGTTTTATAAATATTGTCATTTTTATCCAAAGAATTATTAAATAAATTCTAATGAAAATAAATATTTATTATTTAAAAAAAAAATATAAATTTATATTAACAAAACGTATTAATATAGAACTCTAAAAATATGAATGATACAATTATCCTTAAATATTATAATCATACCACATCACTGTTTATATGATATATCCAGGTTAAAATAATAAAGATAGCAATTTCAACGTAAAAAAATGACTTACAATTTTGTTTCATTATATAAATTTTTAATATTGTAGTATATTAAGAAAAAAATTTGAAATATATAACAATTTTTTAATGACATATGATCCTATATTTATTTAAAACATTTTCTTTATGTTTTTCTTCTAAAAAACATAATTAATTGTATCTAACTATAATGCTTTTTGCAACAATAAAAAGGAAAAATAACTTTAAAAATATATCTTTAAATATTTATTTTAATATTACAAAATTCCTCAATTAAAATTATATAATTTCCTTTTATATTAATATTTATTCAAAATATATAATTTAATTAATTAATAGTATTACAATTAAATAACGTTTCTATTAATCCTTATAAAAAAAAATAAAACAAAATATACGATTGCTTAATTATTCGAATTAATGAATTCACATACAACATGGTATGCAAAAAACATATGAAAAATATTCTATTAAGAAAATAATTACTAATTTTAATAATATACTCAATAATAATTTTCATATTATAAACGTTCTATTTTAAAAAAACTGTCATTACTAAAAATAAAAAATTATTATAAAATGTAATTTGCAAAAAAAATAAATGAAAGAAATTATATTTTATACATTTTTTTGTGCTTTATTTGTTGTAAAATTTGTGTAACCTTATTGTTTGTTATATATATAAAATATCAAATTTATTATATAGTACCTAAAATAATTAAAAAATATATATAAAGACAAATAAAAATAGATTTTTACTTTTTTAATTATAATTTTTATGTTTAGTTTATACCATTATTTTTAAATGAAAATTTTTATATTTCATTTAATTATTTTTTAATTTTTTTTTAAATATATATATATTTAGACGTAATATTAATATAAAATAAAAAAATTTAAGAAAAAAATTTTTCCAAAAATATTATATAAAATTACTAAAATTTTAAATTATTTTTAATTATATATGTTTTGAAATAATTATGATATACTATGCATAATATGTACATGAAAAATTAAAAATAATAAAAATATAATTTGGAAAAATATATGATTTGTTATTTTTTTTTGCTAACAATATTAGCAAAAATGTATTATTATTTTTCCATATTTTTATACATGAAATATAAAATTCTTTTTAAAATTTATTAAAAATATTATTGCATCTAATAATTTATGAAACATGTAATTCTAATACTAACTGTTTTGTAAAGATCATTTTTGATGTTTACCTTTAAAATAATACGCATAACCACAAAAAACAAATGGTTGGGATTTAATTAAATATGGAAAAACTTTATATGATAAAATTAAATGTAATAAATACAATATTTTCTTAAAGTGTAATTTAAATTATCACTTACAATAATAAAAATGTAATGGAAAATAATTGTTAAAAATATACGATTCTGCACTTGCTGCATTATAATGTATTAATTGTGATTTTATATATTTAATTAAAGGATCACAAATTTACTATAATACAAATGTCTATGAAACATCTACAAATAATTATTGCACATAAAGAACATTTTTATTTTGAATATTGATTACTATCAATTTTACTTCTTTATGGTTAAAAAAAAAAAAATAGATTACATATACATATTAGGACAGAATAATAAATTATTTCAAAAAAATAATTTATAATACAAAAAATATATAGAAACATATTAGCTCCTAAAAATATCTAATATATATTTATTTTATTTTTGTGTATTTATATATATTTACATGTTATCCACGTTTCATAAAAAAGTATATAAGTATACAACAATATTCTTGTGTATTCTTATAATTTCATTAGGCATAAAGAAAAACTTCCTTAGATATATGAAAATCATTTTTAAACAAATATATTAATTATGACTATGATTCCATTATATATGCTTATACTACAACTGTTAAATTTAAGAATTTTACAAATACATAAATAAAAATTAAAATGCATAATAAACAAATCAAACGGAATATAGTTCTTCCTCCCTCTTCAAAATCAAATAATCGCCTTAATACTTATAACACAGATATATAATCAATTTTCTAATGAAGTAAGAAAAAAAAAACCAATAAAAAAACTGTTTAAAAGAATATATGTCTGCAAAGTAAATACTAAGCGTTATTCATATATTCTGAATATTTTAAACTATCTTTCTAAGTAGGATCAATATATTTTCTGTGTTTATATATAGGACCAAATTACCTATATATTAATTTTTCAAAAAAAATATAACTAATACTACAAATGTATAACACATAACAAATATCCGTTTCCTAAATTATTTTTTGCTTCACATGTATTACCACTATACGTACAATAACATCTTCAAACAAATTCTTATTCAATGCAATATTTTCAATGTCAGAATTAACATATCCACTTCCCCTTTACATATTTTTAATTATATATTACTTGTTTACTTTTCATTTTCTTCGAATAATATATTGCTTATTGTACATAGTGTTCTACCTACACTGTTCGTATTATCTAAAGATTTATGAAAAATATATGAAAATGAAAATTTTTTTTTTTATTATTTATACTGTAATAAAATTACTTAGTCAAAAGTAAAATATTCTTACAAGTATATAAAACAAGAAGAAGCAATATATATGAGGAAAACTCTCTCCTATTTTAATATACCGTATTCATAATATAAGAACTATGATTAATTAAAAAAAAAGTATACAAAAATAAATGAAGCAAAAAACATCTTTATTAATTATTATAATTAAAAAAAAAAACTTACAATAAAAAAATTATTTTAAATAATATAATTTAAAACACAAAAGGATATAGATAAAAAATACTAAACCATAATATATAAAATAACATATAATATAATTTAGGAAAATTATTGATACTTTATATTACTTTTTGACAACTGTATTGAGAAGGTAATAATACATGTATTTTCTGTTAATATGTAAATAATAAATATTCCAATTTATACATTTGGTGTTAACTCTTATATAACAAAAATAAAATATATATAGATGAAATATATCTATAAGTGTAGAAATATTTATATTTCATATTATTTGTTGAATATAGTGAAAATAGATAATTATAAAAATATAACACTCTAAATGTATTATAATAACTATATGACAATAAATTGATGTTAAATTGTGTAAGCAAATTGATTTTTTAAAATATAATTTATTAGAAAAGAATATGTAAAATCTTTAAATTTTTATTATGCTGTATAATACCCAATATCCTAACGTATATCAAAAAATTAATATAATTATTTTTGTATTTTCAGTTTTCACATTCATATAGTATAGATATTTATATATATATTAATACATATATATTTAAAAAGATTTTTCGCTCTTGACTTATAATTTATTAAATATAGCTGTTACTTTTCAGCGTTTGTTACTAATCAAATGAAAAAAAATTAAAGCGTTTTTCTATTTGTTTAATACATTAAATGTATTTCTAATACATTAATATAATTTTAAATTTTACTATATTTAAAGCATCAATAGAAAATATGAATATACACAATAATCCTTTATAAACTTCTGAGCAACATAAAAAATTTACAAACAAATAATACATGTACATTTCAAAAGAAAAAAAAGCATTATTTATATAAAATTCATCTCGTTCAATTATCTATTAAAAAATGCATAAGCAAACTAGAATTTTAAATATATATTTCAATCGCTTATATATTTCAAAATATTTCTTAAATTCATTTTTGTTTATATATTCGGTTAGTTATAATACATTAAATATTCCTAGGTAAAACAGAAGTCACCTTTTATATATTAATTGTAATTTTATGATATATTTCTAATATATATCAAATCTTTCGAATTATAATTTATATATAAATTATGTTAAGTGTACTCTGCTTTATCTTTTTATATTATTATTATTTTTTCACTGTATAAAGAAAAATACATATCTACGAATGCCCTTTTTTATTTTTAAGATCATATAACCTATTTTTATTCAATTTATATATATATAATATTGTTTTATTCCACTTATTTAAAATAATTTTCTTCTTATATTCAAAGCGTTTCCTCTATTTTTAGCACCATTTTTAGATGGTTATATGGGAATTAATACAGTAAAACAGCTGTAAATGTAAGAGTAAAAACTGAAATAAAAGACATAAATCATATATCCATTATATATTATACATTAAGTTTGAATTCAGATTGATTTTTACAAGTTAATCCTTAAAGAATATTTCTGTACTTCACATCATTCATTTAAAATTGATATTCCATAAAAAAACGATCTACTCAACAAGCTATAATTTAGATATATGTAAAATGCATTCAGATATCGAAAAATATTTAATAAAAAATAATCATGAGATTAACAGTTATCTAAAATTATTTACACATTTATGACAACTTATATCTATGGAAAATTCAACTTATTCTGTATATTATATATTTAATACATTTTTACAAAATTATACATGCAATTCTTAAGTTATATTAAAAATTCTAAATAATAATAAAATGTTTATAATTTCAATTATTCTTCTATTTCCATTATTTGTATTCCTAATAATGAGCTTGTAGAACACATAAAAACGTAAAATGCATTAGTTTTCTTACTTCATTAATATAACATAATTTGTAATTATATATACTTTATATTTTTTTATGATTTATAGGTTATTAGAATAACAACATATATTTAAATGCAGAAAATCTTATTTATTTTTATACATATAAAATATAACTTTTGTATATTATTAAAAAAAACAATCAAAAAAAAAATTAATGGAAAAATCTAATTACTTTACAAAATAAAAAACAAAGTAAATATAGATGATTCTCCATTATTAAAAAACAGAATATGAAAGTTGAACTTGAAATAGAAAAAATAAAAATTATTCATTTTTTATTTATATTCTTTTTTTTTCCTTTACATACTAAAGATAATTAAGAATTATTCAATTTTTGCATTATTCTTAACATATTTCTAATACTTCTGATATATTTTTTTCTATGTCCATAGGGAGTTACGTGGAATAACAGGATATATATATTTGACTTATTCTAGAATTACTATGAAATATATTTTTAACATCCTTTAATATTTTTTCTGTTGTACTTATTGAATATTATATATACTTTTTTCTTTTGCGAAAAGTCTACTACTAAACCAATTTTCAAATAAATTAAACTGACATATATATTAACAATAAAATATATATATATTTTAATTTGTTTCTAAAGTACAAATTATTAAGAAAAATAGCACGCAAATATTTGAACAATTTATTTGTAATTATAAAGGTATATTATTTTTTAGAGAAAAGGAAAAACATAAAAAAATTTTAAGCAATGAAAAACCACCTAAACCGACTGTGTAAAAAGGACCTCTAGCTAATCTTTCTTTTTTTACTAATGTTCTTATTATAAACAATTAAAAATTTTATTTTTTATTTCTTATATCATCAATCTCAATAAGTATAGCTTCATATATTTTTTCTTTGCTTTCAATGGGTTTTTTATATATATGTACAAATTTATATAAGATATTATATGGATAATATATTTCATTATATTTGAAATAATTTTAACATTTTTATTTACAAAGTTAATTGTGTCTCTCAAAACAAGCACATTATACCCATAAATTATTTCTATATAATATGTTAATATATATAAAGTACGTGAAATTCATATTACAATTATTATTCTTACTATTCCTAGTAGTACATTTAATTCTATCGTAAGAATTTTAAAAATGTTCGTGCAAATATTTCTCTTCTTTTTATCCTTTAATGCTAATTATATCAATGTAACAATGATATGATGCACCTTATAAATGTTTTATATTAATATAATTTATTTCTGTACAAAATGTCTTAATATCAGCTTAATTACCAATTTTTTTTCCATTAATACAAAAAGTTTCCATTATCATATATAAGAAACAATACGTTGAAAAATAATAATGGTTTAGAAACATTCCTTTTTATCCGCTGTATATCATTTTTTAAAGTCTGTTGATACTTTTTTACAAAAACTCCTAATGTTTTTATTAGTTATATGCAACTCAGTATATTAACCATTAATATTACTTATATTTTGTTGTTATTATCCTTTTCTTTTTGTTTTATATATGAAGACAGTTCTGTTAATATATATAAATGAAAAGTAAATATAAAAAATGAATTGTATAAACATATAAATTCTTTCGTTCATGAAAGGATTTATATATTTCACTTCATTAGTAATATAATACATAAATGATGAAACATATATAATATTTATGATACAAAATGTACTCACTCATTCCCTAATGAACTGTCCTATATACTTAAAAATATAATAATTGTGTAAAGCTTAATACTTGTTACAGAATTATGAATATATGTAATATATAATGAGGTCTAAATTGTACAAATAAATTTCATTTTCCCATATTACAAGTTGCAAACAAATACATATTATTATGAATAACTTATTAATTATTCTTTAATATATAATTGTAGTAGTACTAGCGTTATCACACAAAATAAGCATTTTCCATAATGAAAGAAATTAAATGAAAATCAGGAGTCAAATTTCCTTATATAGCGAAGCATTATACGACAATTTATTTGTCTATAAAATTATAATTTATTTTAAGTATTTTATAAAAGACTATTAATAATATATAATTGAACAAAATGTTTATATATTATATAATAACAATATGTATTTTGTATTAAAATGTTTATCTAGTAATACTATTTAATTATTTAAAAAAACATGGACACAAATTTGTATCATGCATAAAAAATATAATTAATATATTTATCTAGAACTAAAAATTGCCCAATTTCAAATATATAGAATTATAACCATTCTATTTAGTTATATTTTAATTTTATAAGAATATATATATATCATTATACAATTTTGACTTTATTTTTATAGAAAAAGAAAATAAAGAGTAAATATTATTATAAATTTGTAAACATAGTATAATATAAATAACTGCTATCTGATTACATAAAAAAATATTTATTAATATGGAAAATTATTAATTATATAGTTACTATTTAGAATGTATACTATATTTTATTGCAATAAAAATGTTTTTTCTATTTATATTAATGTTAACATATCGCTAAATCAGTAAAATTACTTTATTATGTAATACTATAGTCTCCATTTAATATATGAACTTGAAATGTTAGTATTATCAAATATGTATATTCAAAATAAGTTCGTACTATGAATTAATGGGAGTAAAGTAATATTTTAAATTAATCCCCAAATTATTCTTTTATAAAATTAAAAATAATGATAATGAAATTTTATCCTTATACTTCATATAATAAAGATATATTGTGAAATATGTATATAACATAATAAAATAATTTATGAAAAACGTATATTAAAATTTATTACAATTATTTTTTTTTCATTGACTAAATAGATATAATGAATAATTATTTTATTATATTCTTTAATAATATATTTTCACATATTTTATTCGTTAATGTTACACGCTATAATAATAAAAGTAAATAATATTATATCATTCAAAAAAAAAATGGAATAATATTTTTAAGATTATATTATTTTTTTTAACTATGTTTCAGATGAAAAAATACCAGTTGACATTGTACAATAAATATTTATAATATAATAAGACGGCTTTTATTCCATCTTAATTGTTATCCTAATTATAATAAAAAATTAAATATATTTTTTATGAATTATTCAGAATTATATCTATTAAAAGTATCATTATCTTCATTTTATCATTCAACAGAATAATATAAAAAAAAAAAAAAAAGTATCAATATACGAATTAACGATCTTATTTTATATACATATATTATACAGAAAAATTTAACATATTAATCACCGAAACATTTCACTAATTATAAAAAGAATTAATCACATTATAACACTTAAATAGTAGTTATGATTAAAATTAGTTAATAATGTTGTTAGAAGTTATTAAAATAATCATTCAAATTTCATATAAAAAAGATAAGTAAAATGAAATTCTTTCTAAAATCAATAAAACAACTTTTTAACGAAAATATTTAATAAATAAAAGATCTAAAATGTAATACTAGTACAACTTGGTCTGCATTATTATCAATTAAATGATTTATAAAAATTCTCTTAAATTATTTAAATAAATAATGGCCTCAAATACAAAAATCATTGTCTTAGTCTAATATACATTATAAAAAAAATAATGGTAATGAAAATATAACACAATATACTTGAAAAAGTATATATAATAATAGTAATTTCAAGTTTGATACATACTATTTGTTAATTACAATATATTTTACTTATCACAATATTTTATCAGAAATCATTTATTTGTAAATTTTCATAATATACTAGTAATCTGTATTATAACAAAATAAACAGTAAAATATAATGTTTAAGAAAAAAAAAAAAAAAAATTACATAAAATTAAATATACATTATCCTATTACTTATTTTGAAAAATCATTTAATGTCATTATGTCATGAGCAAAACTCCAATAAGATAGAAATTCATGCTGTTTACATACATAATGCTGATGGTATCTTACATAATATTTTTATTCCAAAATATTTTAAGATATTATGTGATTATTATACGAAACATATCTTATTTTAATGCACTCAAAACGAAAAATTTCTATTGCAAAAAATTACCTACAAAAAAATGAAAAAATAAAATTTACTATAATTCTATTATATTTTGGGATTAATACAATTTTAAGTAGCAGAAGGTGTATAAATAAGATATCATAAAACTTTTGTGAATTTCACAATTCCATTATAACTCTTTTCATAATTATTTTATATCCTGAACACAATAAAAATAATATTTGGCATATTTTAAATCTTTAATTTATATGATATCAGTTCATTTTAATATCATTATAAAATACCATTATTATTATGATAAAAATATAAAAGTGTTTATTCTTTCCTTTATAAATAATAACTTTTTACCTCATAATATAATGTAATATACATTCTTGTTATGCTCATATTTTTAACACTTTAGATATAAAAAATTTTATATGTTATTTAAAGTAAATAAAAAAAAAAAAATAATTAAAATAATAATTAATATAATGTATAGAAATTCAAAGAACCATTTTCTTACAATAAATTCATGTACAATTCTTTAAGTAGAGCAATGATAACTGCTAATATTATAGGGATAATTATTTTTTTATCTAATTTTAAATCAATTGTTTTTTATGATTCATATGTATATTCTTATGTGATAATTCTGTCACATTTATAAATGAAAAATTTTATGTAGTTATTCAAATAATTTTGACGAAAAATTTATTTATAATACTCTAGAATCCAGAAGAGTTTCTACAAAATAATTATATTAAAATAGTAATAAACGTAAAATCCATAAAATTATTCATACTGAAGATATAGTTATTACGTGGAAATTTGTATATTGACAAAATATTTAAAGTACAAAATTGATAAATACTATTATTAAAAGACTAAAATAATGAAATAATTTTGTATTATGTAACATATTAATAAAATAAATAAAATATTTACAAATAATACATTAACTTTTAATTCTATAGTTTTTACAGTATAATTTTAAACTCATTATTTATTTTATTTGATTGAAAATTAAAAATTAATATTTTATTAAATGTTAGAAGCGTTACGGAAAATTAATCCTTAACCAGAATTATCGAATATGTCCTCTTAAAAAATATTTATTTATTTTATATAATTAATACAAAACAATATATAATGTACCATTAATAGGTATGCCTTTATTTTTTATATTTGGATAAATTAATATTTAATGTTATGATTTATTTTTATATTTTACTTTTGTCAAACAAAAATGTCAATTTCAGGCGATATCTCATGGGTATATATTAAATCAAAATTAAAAAGTTTATTAATTTCTTATAGTTAAAGTACTATATTCTACGGAAACATGTGTTGAATCATTTATATAAAAACAGCTTATAAATTTATATCTAATTCACTGTGTCCTCTTAATTTTCAGGAAAATATTTTAGTAGGATCATCTTCACATCATATATATAAAGAACTCAATAATGATGTTGAGGGAACGAGTTACAATAATTACTGTAGTGAATTCAACAATTCAAAAGATAATACTGACAATGCAAATTATAATCTCTGTAAAAAAATTGCAAGAAATGCAGATAGATTATCTAATTACTTTAATACAATTGAGTATATTACTCAGTGTGCACATTATAAATACTGGACATATCTTAATATAAAAAAAAATTTAGGAGATAATACAAATGATGATAAAGCCAAACCTATAACTGAAAAATTCTTGCAATCTCAAAATAAATTTAAAGATAATTTTAATGCATATTATTGTCAATATGACTTTAAGACTGATATTGTACAAAGATTAAATAATATGGTAGAAGAGAAATATTTATATGATTATTTTCATAATTATGACAGTATTAAAACATCTGACACATGTAAAGTTGTTACACCTGATAAATATGAAAATTACCTTAAATATATTATTACATTATATAATAAGCGTAAAGAGGAGGATGAATGTTGCTATGGTTCATTCTTGATAGACTGCGAAGATTATTTTAAATGCGATGAAGAATTTGATCCTAACCAACTTCTGTCTACATTAAAGTCTAACGAAAGTAAAAAGTGCGATAACTTAATAAAAGCTCAGAAACCTCCAACATCAGGTAGTATAACGCATTGGGGCCATTCCCTAACAAATATTACAGGATCAATTTATTATATCAAGTGCACAGATATACCAAATGAAGAAATTACACATGCAACACAAGAAGGTGGAATACGTAATTGTCATGTGTTTCGTACATCTGATAATTCTCATATTATGCCACTATCACCTTCTCTTCAAGCTACTTCTGTAATTGGTCCTTTTACAACCTATGGACAAAGAGGAATTTCTGTATCTACAAAATTACTACGTGATAATTCAATATCAAGAGGAAACAAAGAACAATCAAGCCAATCATCCTCTTTACAACAATCACATGTACCTGAAGATAACAGCAGTGATAAAAATTCGCCTTGTAAAAATCCACTATTATCAAGAGATACATCAGGGAAATGTATAGAACCAGATGTACGTAAAACTAATACTATAGGAGTAAAATTGGACGTGTTTGCTCCAGGAAAAAAAATTAAAATCAGATTAAATCCTAATTCTTATATGTTCAAAAACAAAATTTTTCGCGGTGGAATCGCATTTACTCTGATAATGGGAATAATGTTCACTATTTTCCTTTTTTATAAAGTAAATGAATGTTCCTCAATAAAATCAAAAAATGTATTAATTTACTATTTTTAATTTCCATAAAATTTCATAATTACAAAAAAAATATATTCATTATATTTATTATTATTTATTTTTATAATAGTTTACTCCTTTTGGAAGATGTTTTCATAAAAAAGTATCAAGGAAAAAAAGAATTGACGATTATTATGAAGATCCCTATATGCGGCAGTTTATTATCCGCGCTCCAAAATCGGATAAAAGAAGAACTGGGAATAGGGGATTACAATTTTCTTATTATACTAGGTGAAATATTGTTTAATAACTTCAAATAAAATGAAAAAGTGTTTAAAAAAAGCATATTGAAAAGTGGACCTAAGTAGGTAATACTCGCACTTACACTTATAAAAAAAATTAAAAAAAATGAAATATATTCAAATAATACATAAAACAATTTTACTAAGCATACAATGAGTAAGTGAAGAATTTTCCAACCATAGATATTATATATAATTATAACTCTGTAGTAGGATATATAAACTGAAAAAAAAATTAAATACAGAAAATGTGTATATAACATGATACACATAAAAATGTACTATAATACATATAGTTAACGAAAAAATAGTAAATATTGCCTCACATATAATAATTAAAAAAGAAATTATATATTACATGTTAAACAAAGTAATATATATATTAGTAAAATTTGAAAATATAAAATGTATTTTTACATATAAACGCAAATGCAAAAATTATTATGCTATATTTAACTATATAAAAAGCTCATTTTAAAAGAAAAGTAAAATATTAAAAAACAACTACTTACATACATATCAAGAAAATTTAATAATCAATAAAGACAAAAATTTGTCTAATATAAAGAAAAACTAAGATACCTTTGTCAAATTTACATGGGAATATTTTATTAAAGAAAATAACTATATTTAGGAATTATTTTTATATTTTTAAGTTTCTTTATATACCTAATTTCTTATTTAAACTTAATAAATAATATTCATTAATTTATTTTAATATTCTTTTTTATATAATAATTTAAATATATTTTATAAGACTTTATCTATAGTACGTATTATATTTGCACTTTTTATTTTAGAGCGTTTGCTTTTGTAATATAATATATTTTATTGAAAAATATATATTATAAAATAAAACTATATATTATTAAATATGAAAGCAATAATCCTTTTCATATCAGCATCTTCCGTTATATTTAAATTATGTTCTGCCACTGAAAATGATAATTGTTACTTTAAGGGGGTAGTATAAAATATTTCAAATAAATAAATTTAGGTTTTAGTTAATTCTATTTAAAAATTATATTACTATAAAAAATATGTTTTTTTTTTAATATGTTATTTAGTTATATACTGGAAAAATAAAGACTCCACTTTGTAAATCTTATAATGGTCGTGAAATTATGCCAAAAGTGTACTTAAGGCAAAAAATATGTTAATTTATAGTGTTAGTAGAAAATAAAAATAATAAATGGAAATTATGGTTAATGAAACAGAAAAAAGAAATGATAAAGATTTTAAACAGTAAAAGAATACTAGGATTAGAAACAGAAATGAGAAATTTAATAATTTTGCGTACATTTTAGAGGAAAAATGGTCATATTATGTTCCTGGTATGAAAGAAGATTATCAATCAAATTTTTATGATGTATTCTCCAATTGCAGTGACTACGATTGGATACGATGGTTCAATACACACGGATTATATTATATAATATCATATTTTTAAAGGTGGTTCAATGAAAATATATTCTTCTACAATAAAATTGTGATGTCTAAATTGAATAAATTGAATAATTGGAATGAAAAGAAGAAACATTAATGGGATTCACATTCGTATATTTTATACGAGGTTAATTGCTGGACACGTTTCTTTAAAAAATTATTACTTGGAGATTCAGATATTTATATAAAAGTCGAAGCGTATCAACAATGAGACGAAAGATTAAAAAATGAAAAGTATTTGTGGAACTCTTTAATTAAGCGTATTAATAAAAAATATATAGATAACATAATCACGACCGTGACGAAGTGATATAAAGAAACTATGGCAGACTATAACAACTTGATAATATACTTTTATAGAGATTGGATAGAAAATAAACAATGGAAAGTATGGCTTAAAGAAAATGTAATAGACTAATGAATAAAAACAATAAATATCATATTCAAATGAACGGAATGTAATTAGAAATTTTTCATCTATTTAATTTCCAAGGTAGATATTTCATCATGTATAAATGAAGACTAAGGAACATAAAAATATGTATAGTAAAAAACACATAAAATAGAGATAAATAAGTTAATTATTTTTCTATATAGATCTACGTGAAATAAACGTATTATATTTTTCTTAAAAGAAGAGTATGATTATTGGAAAAATAAAAATAATAATAGAAAAAAAATGAAGCTTGATCACTAAAAAAAAAACTGAAGAGATCAGTATTTACAACTTAAAACTCACCTTAACTCAAATCATAGAATAGTTATATAATGGTGACCCTAATCTTCCACTAATAATTAAAAATTTACAATTGATTTTTCAATTTATTTGAATACATTACATTAGTGTTTAAATAATGTTTTCGTATACACATTATTTTTTGCTATAGAATTTATATAATATATGAAGAATATTATATATTAATAAAGTACTTTTGTTTTTTTCTTGTAATACATAAAAATATTTTATTATTTTAAACAGAAAGACATTTCTTAGTTGTTACTACATTTATTTTTATTTATCATAATAATAATTCTATAATTAGGATAACTAATATAATTAAATATTTTTATTTAGATTTTAATTTATTAGTGAATATATGAACAATTCATTCTTCAATTAAAATTACACTATAAATATAAAATTCTTTATTAGGGTAAATTTTTTAAAGTTTTTAATATTATATAATAACTGAGTATAAAGTGTACTTGATTTCATTACATAACTCGAGCTTCATTTGTTTAATATATAACAGTAGAGATATGATATTGCCCTTAATTTATTGTCTTAAGAGTTATTATATTGTTACCACTCAAAAATGAGTTAATAATAATTTTTTATCTTAATGTTTAACATTATCCCATTTAGTAATATTATTCATAAATATATATTTGTAATTTTTGTATTATTTATTTCATATAAATTGAAATGATAGCACTCTATATATTTAACTATTATTATAAAAATTTAAAATATTTAAATATTTTCTAGTGAGTTTTTATACTATTATATATATTTTTTTTTTCTCAGGAGATTCTCAAATGAATCTATATTTATTTTTACCTTCTACATTTCTTTTATGTATATTATCTAAAATTTTATAATTCCTTTTCTTTTTATTTCTTCTAAGTGTTCTTGTAAAAATATTTTTTATTGTTTTACCGTTTTTTCACACAGATATATATTTCTTTATTCTTTTTACTTTTTTAATAATAAAAATAGGAGGCACTAAATTTCCATTGTTCTCCTCAATTTCCAACACATATTGTAACGTAATATTCCATATTAACAAAAAATAAATAATTGCATAATTTAATATATAAATAAATATATTCGTAGACAAAACACTTATATCATGAATTCACTTATATATATATACCACGTATAACGAGTATAAAAGGTTGAAAAGTTGGTATGATATGGGAATGGCATGTAATGATAACTTTTATACATTCATATGTCAAAAATGATTGATAAGTGTAGAAATAGTGCATAAATAAAGGAAGTAATAGAAAAAACATCTAAGAAAATTACAAAAGTTGTATTTACTTAAATATTTTGAGCGTATAAAAAAAATGCAAAATGGGTAAACTCTTTTACTTAATAATTGGAAATATTCTTTTATTAAAAAAATTGTAAATAATAAACAACAAAATTTATAGTTCAATGAATGAGAGGATATAAATTAGAATGAAAGTAGAAATAAATCAAACAAATGATAAATCTAAGTATAAATCCTAAAACATTTATAAAATTTTCTTTTATTTAAATACTAACGTTAGTACACTTCATAGATACATTATTTAGGCTTTAGGCTTACGTTTCTGTACTTAAGTTCCCGATTTTATATTATAATAACATAAGGAATAGAAGTTATAAATTAGGGCCTTTAAAGATGTACTAAACTGTTATATTTTTTATTAAACATTAATCATAAAAATTCATTGTATTAAAACGAGTTATTATAAATTTAAAACAATTTAAAAATAATTGAATTTATAATAGCACTTTAATAATATGTGCATAATTAAAATTAGGTACCATAGTTATTTAGTAGATACTAAAATAAGCATATTATTCTTACTATAATAATAGGGTAATATAATAATGCTATCCATAAACTCATCAAAAAAAAAAAAAAATTAACTAATTTACGTAAAAAAAAAAGAGATACGATATATTATTTATAAAATAAGCATTTCATTATTTTTAATTCAACAATTATGTTGCATTACTTATATCAAAACTTTAATATATATATTGTAAATATTATTTAAATATGAAAGTAATAGTAAAGAAACTATCAGTAATTGTTATATAATTTTTGAAATATTTAAGCAAACATTCATTAATAATCTTTTTGTTAGTAGTAAAATATACATAATCTATGAAGTTTATATATATCTTTTATGTAACTATCATTTCAAATGCCTAGATATAAATCTTTTTCTATAAATATTCACCCATGGAAATAATAATTAAGATAAAATAATATATAAACAAAATATAAGTGATAAAATATATTATGACCATTAACCCCTAATATGTTTGATGTAAACATAAAATATATTTGACCAGGCTATAATTATTAATAATGCTTTTATACAATTGTTAATTTGAAAACATTAAGTATATGTTCTAATTCTACTTTTTACAATTACTAATAAAAATAAGATATTTTATTATTATAAAAGACTAATGGAATAAACACAACAATTTTTTATCAGAGTATAACACAATGATTATATTGCCTTAAAAAAAATAAATAGAAAATTAAACAGAATTACTTTTAATTATATTTTCAGTAACGAACTTATATATATTTTATATACTTCAATTCTTTCATAAAATGTAAAAATTTTATATTCTCTTAGTAGAGTTTATAATGTTAATTATTACATTTTAATTAAATAAAAATATTACCTATTAATATTGGATTATATCTAATTAATAAATTTAATTTTTTAATAATTTAAAAAATAAAAGCTACAAATAATATATTTATATATTTTCAGTATAACATAAATTAAAATAAATTAAAAAGAAAAGGATCAACGATATATATAAGAACAATAATAATGTAATAATTTCTTTTTTTCTTCAATTATTTATGAAGTTTCATAATACACTCAATTTTTAAACAATCATAAATCTTTCACATTCAAAAAGAATATTATTTCATTATATAATTGTATTTTCACAATTATACGATAAAAAAAAACTAAAAGAATTTTAAGAATATTTTTTCACTAAATATATTATGTTACATACTTTTCATAAAAAATAACATATAAAATAAATATTAGTGATTTTCTATGTAAAAATATATAATTACATATATATATCACTACAGCATTCAGTAATCACATAGGTTTACAAAATACTAGAAAAGACAAGTTTATTATTAATTTAAAACCAATAATATATTTTCATTTAATTATCTTAAGAAATAATAATTTTTTAATAAAACAAAGTACAGAATACAAGTCATTAATTGTTAGTTAAAATATAATTTAACAGAGTTCTATAAAATTTTATGAAAAATTCTATTATTTATTCAATTCAATGTACATATATATATTATTCATAGAAGTCTGTTTACTTATACAAATATTATCATTATAACAAGTATTTTTAGTTATCCTTAAATTATATATTAAAATACAAATTAGAAATATTTTAAACGTTTAAATACACAAAAAGCGATGAACATATATATATATTGTTACGTATCAAAACGAATAATTATACTCTTGAGAATTCACAATATTTTAGAAATTATATGCATTCTTATTAAGAATATCACTAAAAATACTACAGATATTACTTAATATTAAAGGCTTAATTACATAAGTATATACTCCTTTTATTACTCATTTTACTGGACCATCAATTTAATTTTATTATATTTTTCATTATTTCTTAAGATCTTGCAAATTCCCATTACAAGTATTATAATCAATATAAGCATAAGTACACAATATAATGTAATATAAATATATTTATTTACTGAATCTCCCCATTCATTTACAAAATCATATATATATTTCAATATATCACCCTCATTACTGGATTTAAAAGCTTTATGCAAAGGCCTTAATCTTGGTATTATGTCTATTGCTACTGCAAACAAGGAAAAAATGAAAAATATAGCAACTATATTTCTGTAATTTTTAAATTTTATTTTTTTTAAAAGTATATCATTAATTCTCCTTTTTCTTTCAAGAAAATTATCATAATCTATTTTTTTAATCAATTTTTTTTCAAAATGGAAATGTTTTCCATCAAACATTCCATTATTATAATCGACAATTTCTGTATAGTATTGCCCCTTATTTAATAAAGATCTATTATATTGCTTCTTTTCTTCCACGTTCCTTTTTTTTTTATTATACATGTTTTTTTTTTCATATACTCCATCATTGCGTGATATATTCTCATTTAACCCTGTTATATAGGAATTCTTATTCTGCTTATATTTTGCTAGTAATCTACGAGCTCTTGAAGCTAATTTTGTACCAACGTTACAATTGTAATTTATAGATGTAGTGAAAGTACACTAAAAAAAAAAGAAAAAAATAACAAAAATATTTTTTAAATAGTAGAATAAATAAAATAATGGAGAATAACAGTGTTAATTTAAATAAAATACCAAATATACAAAAAGTACAAATATCCTTAATTAATATTTTCATACCACAACATTGTTAAAATAACATAACCAGTTTAAAAGTATAAACAGAGTAATTTTAATAAATAAGATTGACTTAATATTTTGTTCCATGATATAAATTTTTATTGTTATATTATATATTATAAGGAAAATAATAAGAATAATAAGATATTCTTAGGATAATAAAAGCTAATATATTATTTATGTAATTTTGTTTTATTAATTTTTATTTTTTTTTTTAATTATAATAATACATATATAACTACGATGAGCTCTACAATATTTACAAGTTAAAATAAAATAATAAATGCTTTATATATATTTTATCTTAATGTTATTAAAGAAAAAAAAATTATTTTTCATTACATAATATATTTTGTATTTATTCCTAAATATTAAAAATTTATAACTTAATTATTTGTTATGGCATAGAAATTAAATATTCTCTTTATTATTTCTGTTAAAAAAAATACAAAAAAAATACATATGTTTTCTTACTATATCGAAGTATTGACATCACGTAAAAGATAGAATCTAGAGAATATAGATTATACATTGTTCTATATATAATTAGAATAGTAGTCAATATTAATAATGCATTGCTATATATAATTCTATTTTTATAAATATTATATTTTTGATAAACTGTTAATTTATAATAAAATTTTATTTATTATAACAATATATTAATAAAAGTAGAAAACCATATAAATTCCAATTTTTTTTGTTATATTATATATAGTATTACATTAGTAACTACATAAACATATGTAATATTCTATAGTGTATTGTATATTTGTAAATTAGAATTAATATATATTTACTAATCTATGTACAAATATATGTTCTAAAGGTAAATAAAGATTATCCTTTTTTTAGGTCTATAATTTGTGAGAGATTTAATTTTTAATTCATTTTAATATATATAATAATTTCTATTTTAAAAATATTTACATTAACCCACTTGAATTGTTAAGATTTTTTAATTAATTATATAAATATTAAAAAGATATCAAAATAAAACAAAATAAATTAAAGGTAAAATTCGCATAGAAATAATGCACATAATTTGATTATTCAAGAATATATATAAAAATGAAATATATTTAATATAATAACCTATAGAATATAATATTCATATAACAAATATAAAAATATACCTGAATAATTTACTACGATTTATTAGTTAGTAATATTTCTGTTAAAATTTTTAAAATAAATATATTATCTTTTATCTATTCTTTTAGAAATATTTTATTTCAGAAAGATAATTTAAAGAAATGATTTAAACTGTTAACATAAATAAAATGATTTTTCTTAAAAAAATGCTTTTAAACTAAAGATGTTTTTCATTCAGATATTTATTTTCCTCATATGTTGTAACATATTACTTTATAATTATAAATGTATGAAGTGCTTTAAATTTTATTTTAAATTTCTAATATATAAAACCTTTTTATTTTTCATCTAAAATATTACTCATCAATGAAAGTAAATAAAAAATCATAGAAAAATTTTTTTTTTCCAAAATTAACATTATTATATTTATTTTCTTTTAAATTATAGTAATATTGCGATATTTATAAAGGCACTTATTTAGTTTTTTTATACTTTCATAATATAATTGCTAAAATATTTTACTCAGTTAATATTTTCATTTAGTATATATGTTAACAAATTTTAACAGTTCATAATAATACATATCCAACATATGAAAAATTCATCTTATATATAATAAAATTACAGTAAGTATTTACCTATATAAAGTATTCATATTTCTTAGAAATGTTCATTGTTTCTAAATATTTTTTTGCACTTTTATTTATTAATTATAAATATATTTATCTAAATTAGTCGTATTTTTTTAAACTTAGAATATCAAACGCAAGAGTTTTACATTTTTTTCCACATAGCTAATTATCTCATTAAATAACTCTATCGCGTTTTATGTTTATATATATATATATATATATAACAATATTACAATATTTTTTGAATACAATTATATATTCGATGTTATGTTAATTTTTGTATTCCTTTAAATATGTTATTTATTTTGGAAGTATTTAAAGTTTAATAGATGATTTGTTCAACGTTATACTTATATAATGTAAATCACTTTTGTTTCTTCAATATTTTTTTAAGAAAATAAAAAAATATTCTTCCTTCTAAAATACAAATTTATTTAATAATTTCTTTTATAATTTATAATCCTCTACTATTGTATTTATAAAAATTGTAGGTCTTTTTTTTATACCCTTAGATATAAAATATGAATATATGCTTATGATGGAATATATTTTAATAAGAAGTTTATGCTAATAAATTGTCATAATTTAATTCATGTTTCTTTTATATATCTATGATATTGAGTAATATATGGATCTATATATGTATGTATTTTTTTAATTAATCGATATTATACACTTTTCGTTCAAACATAACATAAGTTTATATTTGTATGTATAAGTTATTAGAAAAAATTATAACGTCCTGCTAATTTTCTCATAAATATTTATGCTTTCTAATCACAAAATTTTATATTTTCAAAAAGATTCATTTAACTTATGTATTATTTTTAAGTTATAATATTCTTATATACATATGAATTTTATAAAGTTTAAATGTATTATATATTACATTAAAGAATGTGCTCATATAAATATTAATGCATATTAGCGTAAATTATTTGTTCTTTGTCAGACGATATTACTCTTTGTATTAAAATATCCTTAAGTTGAGTTTTATAAGAATTCATATATAAAACAATAACTTCTAGAGTTTGTTTTAATGAAAATATACTTATATAAATGCAATAAAATATACTAACTTCATTTCGATGAATAAAAAATAAGACGAATTTGTTCAATTTAAAAGAATAATTTGTTGTTTAATTGTGTTAACAAATAATAATTCTAAGATGAAATAAAAAAACAAATAGAATGTGCTATTTCATATATTGCAAATATAAATTAATTCAAGACTTCATTAAAATTATATGAATTGTCATATTATATATTAATTATAATGCATAAATATATATTTTTCTTGAAATGCCTATATATTTTTAAATATATATATTAAACCATAAATATATAATTAATATTAAACAATATACTAAAATATATATTTAGAAATATTATAACATTAAAATTCACCAAGAACTGTAGAACATATTTTTTAACTATTATATACTAAAAAGGACATGTATATATAAGTGTAACTATAATATTTAAGGAATTATATGTATGACTAATAAATAAATATTTAAATATATTGCATTTGTTATATTAAATTAAAGACCTCGTTACATAAAGAAATATGTTTCACATTATATATTTTATCTTTTCCTCAATTTAATTACTTCATATTTCTTAACTTTTTTATGGTAATAAAAAACTCCTAATATAAGTGTGATACCTAATATAATAAAAGGTATAACATAGATTAGATAACCAAAAAAAACCGGCGCATAATTATATCCTTCTGCCTTCCCAGCATCAATAAATGTTCCCCTAACTTTCTCACTCTTCTTTAGAAGTTCTGGTACTTTTTTCAAAGGCTGGAATATCCATTTTATAGAAGAAGAATTCAGCATATTATTTAAGGTACGGAACCATCCACTTACAAATAAATTCAATAACTTAGTAATCCCATATATAAACCCACAATTTGCGGATACATCTAATATAAGTCCTATTGATAGCAAAAAAAACAAAAAGAGGATAGGTGAACTCAGTAGTGATCCCAATTTTTTTCGTATTATTTTTTTGTAAACTTTATTACTGATTGTCTTATTGTTTTTAATAAAATTCTCATAATCAAGTTCCTTGAATATTTTTCTTTCTATATAGGAATATTTTTTTGTTTCAAATATACAAGACTTATTTATTACATCTTTTTTGTGGACTTTTGCACCTTGTGATAAATTTCCATTTGATAATTTCCTTTTTTCTGTTGCCCATTTATCATTATTATATATATATTTTTCATCGTTTACTCCATTTGGTATCCCTTCTTTTAAACATACAATACTTGAAGCCTTATTCTTTTTATATTTTGCCAATAATCGATAATTTCGTGCATATAATTTTTGATGATTTGTATGGCATTTAGGCAAAATTTTGTTATGCATAACCTGAAAAAGCAAAAAAAAAAAAAAAATGGATCATTTCAACGAATCATCTCGCACTAAAAAGAAATACTAACAAAAATAAAGCACGAAGAATATAAGTCATACGTTTAACTTTAAATGATATTAACATACCCCATAATTATATAAATAACATATCCAACTTAAAAAGATAAAACTATAAATTTTAAAGAATAACAGTAACTTAACTTTTTTTTCCATAACGTAGATCATTAAAATGGTAATATTCTGAGAAGGGGTACTATTAAAAATAATATAATATTCTTTTAATTATAATGGACACTATTATTTTTTATTTATTTATATATTTTTTTTTTTTTGTAGAAACATAATAAGAAGTGTATAACTATAATTTTTTTTTACAACAGAGACAAGAAAAACTTTAATTAAAATTATATAAATTGAAATCATTAATAAATACTTAAAGCATACAAATTATTTATTTCATATAATAAAATAATTAAAAAAAATTTTTATTAATTCATTTTGAAATAATATATATGATTATTTAATATTCGAAATATTGATTATATTTGGAATATAGAATGTAGAGAATATAGATAATGCGTTCGTTTATACATTAAAAAAAATATTACTGATTTTAACAATGTTTTCCTATTGATGGTTCGAATTTTATAATTATTATACTCTTGAAAAACTTATTATTCTTAGGAAACTATTAATTATTATAACAATATAATAGTAGAAGTAATAGATGAAAAAAATATTTTTCTTAGATTTTTGTTTTATATTGCATTATTGCAATTAGGTATACTATAAATCTATTCTTTCTTTTTTCTGCTAGAACATATATAAAACATCAAATTTATAACAAACCATTTAATTAACTAAAAAGGTATATATTTTAAAAGGTAAATAAAGACTTATCTTTTATTTTTGTAAAATAACATTCGAGGGTTATAATATTTAATCAGCTGTAATATGTATTATTATCTATGAATGAAAAGTTTGTAAATTTATCAACTTATTTCATTTTCCTTTTAATTTAATATATATTTAGAAGAAATAAACTAAAATAATTATACATAAACAAATAATGTATAGAATAGTTGTTCAATAAACTTAATACTATCTTGATATAATAATGTAACTGTTTAATTCCGTTAGCAGTAGTATTGAATATAATTTTATATTCTTATATTTTTACATATATTTTTAATAATATTTATATAAAGTTTTAGTTCTAAAATTTATCTAAGATAAAAAGTGAATTAGGAACTATCCTTTAAGTAACTCAGATAAATATAAAGATTTATGTATTTAAAAGTTAATAATCTTCTATAAATAACTTATTTTTTAAAGGAGAGTTGTATTATTAGTTTTTCATAAATTCATATTTTAACTATGAAAAAAATATTGAGATTTATTAAAATATTCATAAATAAAATAAGTTATTAAACATATTATTATCATAATAAATTTTTCATAAAGATTATCTCTTATGTTTACCTTTAAATAAGAAATACATATAACAACAAAAGAACCCATGGTTTTAACTTTATTGAACGAAGAACTATATAATATGCTAAAATTAAAAGTAGTATATAACTAATTTTTAAAAAGATTTATCAAAATGCTTATTTACAACCATAAAAAAAAAGTTAAAAATTTTGAAAATATAAATTACTTTACTAGATCAGTGAAGTTATATAAATTGTAAAATTTGATATTAAATTAACGATCATGTATTTATTATAATAAAAATACTAATGAAGCATTTAGGACTTCCAAAAATTGTAACTAAAAAACATGCTTTTACTGTAACTACTGAGAAATATCATATCACATTTTTATGTATCCGAAAAATATATTACATCTATTTTTTGTGGCATGGAACCAAATTACCCTCCAAAATAAATTATAATACTAAAACAAATATAGAAGATGCAAACTATTATAAATATTTAAGACAGAATTGTTTGCTTTTCTGTATTAAAATATATTTGTATATTATATGTGTTACATAAAAACAAGTTGTGAATATGCAGTTAATATTTTTTAATCACAATTTTATTAATAATAAAGAAAAATTTTCATAGATCATTAAAAAAAATATTTCTCATAACAGTATACTAATTATAAGTAGCCTTTAATTTCATGTCCTCTTGCTTATAATGTTTATTCTAAAAATTTTACCGATACATTTATAAGCAGTAAAATATATAATAATGTAACTTACAATAATACAGATGTATATATCTCCTCCGAAGTAATTAATCTCCTTCGTAGTTCTTAACCTAGTATATATAGTGAATAACTCAATGGAATAAGAAATAAAAAAAGTAATAAAAACTTTAAAAAAACCCTTATGGAGTAATTGCTAAAGAGAATTCATACATGCTAAATGTTTTAAACCTTTCTTCTCGATATGATATCTACGTTCCTGTATATATGTATAGGATTAAATCCTATATATAATATTTTTTCAAGAAATATATATGTATCTCTTCCAGTGAATTATATATAACATACGTCAATATTTTTTCTAATTTATTGTATACAAATCCAGAATTATCAATAATTTTAACCAACCTTTTTCATCATAATCTAATTCAGCATTATCATAATAATTGTCTAAATCATAATATCAATTTCCAAATAATATATTATTATTCCCATATAAGTTCCCCCTTATTTTCTAATAATAATATATAATTTGTTGAGTCTAACGTTTCATCTGTACCGTTCTAATTATCTAAAGATTTATCAGAGGTACACAACAAAGAAAAAATAATATTTTTATTATTTATAATGCCAAAAATTTACTCCCACATAAGGGAAAATTTCTTATAAGTATATATTTGTATATACAACATGAAGAAGATAAAAATATATAGAAAGCCTTCTTCTATATTATATTCATATAGCATTATTAAAATAAGAATTTATCCAAATAAAAAGAATAAATGTATATGTTTTAAATAAAATATAAGTTTTTTCCCTTTACTATGGTATTAATTTTAAAACGTACATATGTAGGTACAAATTTTGATGTATATATGCAAGGTATTGATAAAAGGGTATAGTTAAATACTTTGATATTTTATTTAGTTAAAATTGTAGTAAATTCACCAATAAAATGCATACATAAAGGATAAAAAGGAAATGATCATATTATAAATATTATTTTAAATATTTCCAATAAAGCTCGTTATAAAAAAGCAACATTAAATATAATAATTTCTAGTAGAACTAATTTTATCAGTAAATACTCAAAAAATGTATATATATCATAATAGTTTAAAAGAACAATTCTAAATTTTTGTTATCAATACTTTTCCAAAAAAAAAATAAAATAAAATAGTTTTGAGCATACGTTAGTAATTTTTTTTACAATTAGGATAAATAAAATATATGCTAAAAGAAGTGGTGCATTAGCATATATTAAGATTATAGTTATTACTTTTTGTCTAAGGTTCCTACTAATAATATCTGTTATTTTTACAAGTTATGCACTTTATAAATTATTTTATAATTGAAAAATACAAGAATATTTTATAATGTATAATAGTATTCTAGGAAAAAGAAAATAAAGAAATAAGACAAGTTTTTTCTTACAGCATAAATTATAATTTAACATGTGCGATATACCTAGGACATATAAAATATTTATACAAGAAAAATTTCGAAATGATATTATAGGATTTAGTTTGCATACACAATATTAATTTTTTAAAATGTACTGTCTAATCTATCTTTTTTATATACTCCTAATCATATTGTTTATATGGAATACTAAAATTTATATTTAATAAAAAAAGTATATTTTTTTATAATAGCTAAAATAAATTTTACTAAATTTAACAAATACTAAATTTATATTTTCTTTTTTCATTTTTTTTTGAAAAAAAAAATAAATTTATAATATTTATAGAAATGATAATTTTGAAAAAAAGAATAAAAAAGTAATTGCAGACAGAGAAATGCAATTAGTAAATGTTATAATTTAAATAAAAAAAATTACCATAAAAAAATACTTTAAAATAATTTAGAATATAAAATTATATAGAGAAGATATATTAAAAAAATATATAAAAAATAACATATAATACAATAAAGGAAAATTCATAATTCATTATTTTCCTTTTTAATAGCATTATGCAGGAATTAATAGTGAATGTATTTTTTATTAATTTATAAATAAATATTACCACAAATCATATATTAAACTATAGCTTTTATGTAATTGAAAAGAAATATGTAAAATCTTGAAATTTATAGTATGCCATATAATTTTTATCATATTACAGTATTTCACAATAATAAAAAAGTTATTTTTTATTTAGTGTTTTCATAATTATACAGTATATATATATTGGTATATATATAATTAAAAAAAAAATTTTTAAATTCCTTTAAACAATACCTTCATATGGGTGTCCATTACATCGTCAAAATTTACAATTTTGTGATTATATAAAATAATACTATAGCGCTTTTTAATAAATAATAAAAATATATATAACATGTAATAATAAATATTATATAAACATATAAACGTCTATATATTTTCTATTTTCTAATATTCCGTGTATTTAATGGAATTAGTAATTTTTATAGCATTATATTTTTCCTATATTATTTTATCCATATTGTACTCATAAAAAAAATCAATGTAAATTTAAAACAGTTAATCATACATATTCAGTAAAATGACAGTATTAACTATAAACAATTTTTATTTTTCTTGAAATATTTAGTCATGTTATAAGTGAAGTCATATAACACAGGTGAATAGCGTTATTAAATATATACATTTAATTCATATAGTTATATCTATTAATTCATTTATATTTACATTAATGTATTAATATTTTTTTAGAATATTGTAGATATAATATCATTTGTAATAATCATTTCCCATATATATAACTTTTGTTTTCATAGATTAGGTTTGTTCTAATTTAGCATGTTCTTAATGATATAATAATATGGTATATGCCTTTTTTTATTTTAATATTTTTTTAAAAATTAATTAATTTGCTCTATACATAGGTTCAGCGAAATTATTGTTTTTCTATTGTTTCATTAAGTTATATTTTTACAGTCATCCTTATTATACAACTACTAAATCTTTTTACAAAACTATTGCAACCATGAAGTCTATTGAAATATGTCCACACAAACTTATATATGTTAATATAATCCCTAAAACTAGGATCATTACGAGTTTTATATATATGTATTTCATTCTACTCTAGAACTTTACAGATATTTATTTTTTCTAATTAATTTAATTTCTTCAAAACATATTTAACACTTTCTTACTACAGATAAGATAACATATGTATATCTAAGGGAATTTAAAAAAAAAAAAATATCTAATTATAATTTTTTTCTTTTTCGATGTTCCAAATAAATTCATTCATTAAAAGTAAACTTGCACATGTAATTTCCTTGTGCATACTATTTATTATTACATGTGTATATTTCTTTAGATACTATCTCAACGATGGTGTAAATTGTGAACATATGCATAAACATATAATTACAGTTCATGTTTACTTACACTTATTTACTTATGCGAAATTTTTTCTGTCATACCATGACGAACTATTTAATTTCGTTTATTCGCTTTTAACTTTACTTCTTATACTTTTGTATTTTTTGTATTCTTTTTTTTTTTTTTTTTGCTTCCTCTATGCTTACGATGAATGCATACATTAATTCCCATATAAATATCGTTAATAGAGCTAATCAAAAGTACGTTAACAATTTTGAAGTAATGTAAATTGGACTACAGTTAAATGAATTTCCTTTCTAAATAATTAATTTTAAAAGTTTACTGTTCAGGTGACTTATAATATATATCTATTTTTCCTTTTTCCTTATTAACATCCGTAAGAGAAGTATATGTTTCAATGAACTTCATGCATTGCTCTTACTTTCCATTGTCATTTATCTGAATTTTATCATCCTTTTCATACTCTCTTATGCACTTGACGTTATTCTAAATTGTTCATATCTATAACGGATGAACATAAGTTAGTAATATCAGTAATGACATGTAAATAAATTTCCAATAGGCAAAATTTTGTATACATATATATATTTGTACACATGTTTTACCCTTTATGACATTTGATCATAAATAATAAAAAATATACTAAGAAAAATAGTATAAAAAATGATATATATATTCGCGCTTGTCCTATACATAGAGAAATATATAATCGTGTGTAATACTACCCTATTAACTTCATAGATATGAATTCAGTTGTATACTTAAATTGTTTCAGTTATTGACATATAATTGTATTCCTATGATAAATACCTTATTTTATTTATCTTGCTTTAAACGGATTGAATTAGCATTAGTGTCTTTATAAAAATATTTTTCCCATGAATTTCTTTTGCCGGTCACATAAAATGAGTAAAACAACATAAAAAGAAATTTACATATATATGTATTAAGCTCAACCGTAATAAGGAATTTTTGTAATGATTTTATGAGATTAAATAGATAAATTAATCTGGCAAAGATATATCATATATGTTTTATTTGTTATTATTTTTAAGTGCCCTCTGTTTATATTAGACAACAAGCTTACATCGCCTCTTTTAATAATATAGTCAAATAATTTAACATGTTTTTACAAGTTTAAAAGTAACGATAGGTATTTTGAAATATAAGAAAGTACATATATTAAAATATGTAAATGGATATAGTACACTATGTAAGTATACATATGTGCACATACACTTGCACCTACACATAAGTACATACATACCTGCACATATGCTCATATTTATAGGCACACGTATATGTACACG
Organism: Plasmodium malariae; assembly: GCF_900090045.1. NCBI lineage: Eukaryota > Apicomplexa > Aconoidasida > Haemosporida > Plasmodiidae > Plasmodium > Plasmodium malariae. The sequence goes on along the minus strand of NC_041777.1, from coordinate 1,279,802 downwards.
ATACAGTAGCATGATTGATTATTATAAATTCTTTTAAAACAATTTTTTTCAGCTCTAATACGTCGATGTCTCGAGAATATACAATTACTTCCTTATTTCGTGCATTTTATGTTTTATATACCAATTAAGGCAAGCAGGAATAAATAAAAAAAAAATTTGAAAACAGATACATTTCCATTTTTTTCAGTCTCTTTTGCATAAGACTTGCAAATGTAAATATATCTTCGTTTTTACAAAAGCATCTTTGTAATTGTTTTCTTAATATAGAAAAAAAAGGGGGAAAAAATTAATTTCAAAAGTTTACAATTATACATATATTTTGTATCATTATAAATAACATTTCATTTTATTTTACATTTTTATATATTTCTTATTTTCATTTTCTACGAGTTACGCATCGTTTCGTAAGATAGGAATTTGCTTACTCTCCATTTTCTACACCATCGGAGTAACATTCTTTCTACGTGAATAAGTTGTCTTGATAGAGATTCTTGTATCCTAAAAAAATAAATATAAATGCTTAGGATTATCATATAGATAATTCATACCCATACATATTGATAATGTATGCAGTTTTCACTTTTTACAATTATTAAAATTTTTTCATGCATACTCCATTAATATCTAAGCCTATGGTAAAAAATAGTATACAAAACGCAGAAAATAAAGTAAAATTTACAATTATAGTTACATTTATCATTCCAATTATTACAACAGGTCAGGGTAATACTCGCATTTCAGTGTCTCTTCACAACTGCAAAATGCAATTTATGCTTTACCTTAATTTAGAAAAGTATACACAAGAAATAATTCCATTAATATTTAATAATATGTTATTATTTTATTTTAATTTTTCGAAAACTAAATGCAAAAAAAAAAAGAAAAAAGCGGGGTAAAAAGGAGAAATATAAAAATGAAACGAAAGAGTCAATTTAAGTTGTTAAGAACCTTGTATGGATATATAGATATGTAATTTATATTTTTTAATCATATATGTTTGTATATATTAGAATATAATTCAAACTTATATAAAAAATAAATATATATACAATTAGAAGAATAATAGCTACAGGGAAAATTAAAAACCTAATAAGCAAAAGATTAAAAAAAAGTCTTTTTCTATTTTTTTTTGTTCATAAAAAATTTTACTTAATTATCAATGGCAAAGCGAAACCTGTTCAAAATACTCTACTAATATTCCTTCTTGGAATTACATTAAAACAGAATATTTCGTTATATAAAATTCATGTACGGTATAAAAGTACATATAAATGAAAAACTAATAATTTGAGGGAATAAAAATAAATAATTTACAAATATCTTCTTCTAATTGTAAGATAATTTCTTATTATTATAATTTTTCCTTTAATTTTGCAATTCAAATAAAAATAGTTTTTATATCTTATATTAAAGAATATTTTTGTAATATATACCTCATTTTTATGTATTAGGCATATTCTTTCTTTTATTTAATATCATTTTCCAATTTTCCCATATAATCTGTATATTTTTAAATAGTTTTTAATTATTAATATTATTAACTATTAATATATTATTAAAAAATAAAAGATGATAAATTTTAGTAAATTCATTTTAGAAAAATATAATATAATAAATTTTTTTAATGCTTAATAAAAAATAAAAATGGTTAAATAAGTTTACATTTTTAATATTGAAAACACGTACAGATACATATATGCGAATATAAATCAAATAATATAATATATATACTAATATATAATGTATTACAACTTAATATTTATTTATTTTATTTTTCTTATACAGCTAAATATGTAACAGTTTTAAATAATTCAACTTCAAATTTTTCGATTTTTTTAGAATATTCCCATTTTATGTCTTATAAATATTACTAAAACAAAATATCGTATTATTTAAAAAAAAAAATAATAATATCGTAATATAATTATTTTATATATATATATCGCAATAACAGAAGAAAAAATTTTAATAATATACAGATATAATTCATATTATATAAATAAAATACATATAAATATTTTATATTAATATTTTTATTATAAATTTCTTCCCTTTCACTATACACACTAATTCGCATATATAACTCTGCTATTATCTATCACTTTATTATATTTTTACAAAGAAAAAAACATGCATGTATTATTTTAATAATTAAAAAATACTTTTTAAGAGCAAGTAAATGTGATATCTAAAATGCGTATTAAAATTATATTGTAATTTTCATATGATTCCATTAAAAAATATTTATTATGTAAAATTCAGTCACGAAAATTATTAATAAAACATTCATTTATGAAATCATATACCTTACACTTATATAATTTAACGTTGTACAAAAAATATAGGGCTCTTAAATTCAACAAAATAAAACTTATGTGACCAAAAAAAAAAAAGTTATATACCTATGCATTATTTACAAATGCATAATAAATAGTTTTTTTAATTTCATTTTATTTAGATATGAGCGTTATAAATATTAATGCATTATTAATTTTGAATAAAAAAATATATTCATAATTATATATATTTTTAAAATTATAGTAGCTCCTTCTTCCTATCGTTATATGCATGAAAAATAGAAAATATGTTCAAAAAAAAAATTAAATATATATTATTATATTTTAATAATAAACATATATATTTTTTGATTACCAATAATGATAACATAGATTCATACAGACATATATAAAATTTTATTACTATAAAACAAAATATGTATACATATCAACAAAACAAAATATATTAACTTTCTTTCATTATATAGCAAAGAGCATACATTTATTGATAATTTAAAACTAATAATATATTTTCTTAATAACCTGAAAAAATAATAATTTTGTACTAGAACAAGATATACTATAGAAATCACTTTTTAGTTAGAATAAAAAATATCAAAAAAATTCTATAAAATCATTTGAAATTTTCTATTATATATTAATTTTTATGTACAAGTATAGGGTTTTTATAAAAATGAATCTAAATAGGAAAAAAATATATTTATTATGACATATATATTTAACATAAAAAATACATTATGATAAGAATTCAAATACATTAAAACGTTAAAATTCACTAAAAAGATATGAATGTATTTTATTTTTGTGTGTAAAATATGGCGTGTATATGTAGGAGTAATTGCAAAATTTAGTTAATTATAGTTATTTTTAATAAATATATAAATAACGATATTGCGGATATTACTTCATATAAATTATTTCCTTATAAAAATAAATATATAATCTTATTTACTTATCTTTTCCTGAACTTAATTTTTTCAAATTTTTTAACTTTTTTATGGTAGTATATAATCGCTAATACAAGTGTGGTACCTAATATAATGAAAGGTAAGACATAAATTAGATAAATCATAAAACTGCTTACATAAGATTCAGTTATGATCGTCACAGTCTTACTTTTACCACCACCATTAGAAGTACCATTTTTTTTACTTTTTCCATAGACTTGAAGAAACTACCTAAATAAGAAGTTCTCAGAAATTTATGTAAGTTCTTGAACCAATCAGGTGATAAGAGTTTCAATGCCTTAAACAACCATCTTTTAATTCCGTAAGAACAAGAATAATCCAATATAAGTGATATTAATAACAATACGAATATTAATAGAGGTAAAGCATGTCGTAATCCGTATTTTTTAAGTATTATTTTTTTGTAAACCTTATCACTAATTGTCCTGTTCCTTTTAAGAAAATCCATATAATCCAGCTCTTTGAATATTTTTTTTTCTAAATGGGAATATTTTTTTGTTTCAAATATACAAGTTTTATTTTTCATAGACTGTTTATTATTTACTTCATCTTTTGATAAAGCTCTATTTGACAGTTTCATTTGTCTTGCGACGCCCATTTCGTAATAAGATGTATCATTTTTCTCTCGTATTCCATTATTTGGTAACTGTTGCATTAATCTTACACTTTTTAGAAAGTTTATTCTGCGAACACTTTTCCAATAATCGATAATTTCTTCTATCCATTTTTATACCAAAATTGTGCTTTTCTTCCAAATATTTGTTAAACGTAATCTAAAAAATTAAAGCATATATTCGTAATTTAAAACAATAATTAAGTTCATTCTAACAAAAATTATTAACAAAAAAAAGCATACAAAATTCATGAATAACACAAATTTATTTTTAAAATATTTTCTTACGAAATCATCATAAAATTGGCAAATAAAAGTTAAAAGGAAAAACGCGACAATTATAATAAATAGAATTAAATTCATTATTGTTTTTTTGAGTCTAATTATTTATATTTTAATATATCCATAAAAGAATAAATTGACATTATTATAATATTAATTTAATGACAATGGAGAATTTTTTATTTATTTTTTTATTATTTTTTATTTATTTCTAAATACATAACACAACATATATAAATATAATTTTTTTTTTTTTTTTGACAATACCAAAAAATAAAAATAGCTTTAAATATATATTATACAATTTCTATCTTAATTTTATTTTTTAAAAGATAATTTTGTTTAAAACAAAAATATTTTAATGTATTCATAATAATTCAGAATATATTATTAAATTATTTAATAGAATAATTAAATAGTTCTTTCTATTAGATCTTTTAAAAATAAAAAAACATATAAAAGTTCTTTATATTTCTAAATATTGAGATGATGTAGAATATGACGTGTAAATAATATAGAATATGTAGAATATATAACGTATATAATATACGTAATACGCCATTCTCTACATTGAAATGAAGACTAATTTTGACAATGTTTTGTTATTATTATTATTCTATAAATATTATATATCAGAAAAGACTATTATTATTGTGTCATTTTATTAATAAAGTTATAATAAGGATAAATGTAAAAATCAAAAATTTTTCATAGCATTATGTGATATATTAATTATAAAAATATCGTTCATAAAAATTCCGTAATATATTTAAAATATTGAATCTATAAAATACAACAAAATGTAAAAAACTATTTATATCTTAATGGTATATAAATTATAATTTTTTATTTTTTTAATAATTTTTTAAATTTTTTGTTTTAAATAATATATAGTTTATACTATTTAGCGTAAACAAAATATTTTAAAGCTATATACTTAATTTATTATTTTATTTTTTATAAAATATATATATATATATATAAAAGAAATATTAATGTAATCTGATGAACAATATAATAAACTTCAAAAAATAAAGTTATTTTTAAATATATATAATATTATTATTATTATTTTTTCAAAACATAATTAAAAGTACTTTTCCCCCAAATAATTCAGTTCTTAGGGATACGTTTTTACATACATTAGTCATAATTTTTTTTTTTTTTATTTTGTCTCCATCAGGAATCGTATATAGACAATTTATACCATAATTTCCTTATGTTCTTTCCGCTCGAATATTTTCTTATACATACACCTTACTGTACCTTTCTCGATTACCTAATAGTTTTTTCAATAATAACTTCCCCTTTAATTTATATAAATTCACTTTTTAAAACTAAATTAATTCTTCATTACAATTATCACACTACAAAAGTATATTCTCCTTGACAAAGGATTCTTCTATTATATATATATAAAATTATTTCTGTTCATTATGTTTAGAATAATTCCTATATGTCTTCCATAGCATCTGAAAGATTTTTATTTTTATCAATATATTCTAATCTCTTCATATGTTTTATGGGTAAATATAAAAACAATTTATTTGTTCAGCGTATATGCTTTATTAATGCATTCTTCTAATATTATTATATATATCATTACAAATATTTCCGTTGTTATTTTTATTTTACAACTATGTAATTCTTTAAAACCTCATTTATCTTCGAAACTTCCTATAATTGTCGTTAACATACTTTATTGAACTCCGTTATCACTTATATGTATTTCTCTCTTATATATCTTAATTAATTAGTTAAATCATTCATTTAGGATATTATTCCATCATGAGTACTTCCTGCATTATCCATTTTTTTCATGTATATTTTTACATTACTTTTATAAAATGTAAAGGAGTTGTATTTACAGTTATTAACTTTCTTTTGCCCACATTAATATCTATATGTTTTCTTATTTAATCTTTCTGTGTAATCTTTAAAGTGTGTAATTTCCCTTAATTTTTCATGATCATTTTTTTCCATAGTTCGTTTTATATTTGAACAATAAATTAATATTCTATAACTCATTTTTTAAATTCAAATTAAACTCTCTAAATTATTCATAGTTGTTTTTTCTTTACATTTTGCAAGGAATACCACATATATTTCAAAGAAATGTCTCTTGACAATCACTAATTTATCATTTTTGTATTTATCTAGTACTTTCATATGTACATCCATATTACGTTATTTGTGCGTTTTTTTTTCCTATATATATTTTTATATTTATATATGGCCATATCTCGATTTCAGCTACTTCTCTAATATCAACAACATGATAAACGTTTGGATATTTTCAAGCTTTTTCAAAAGAACATTATGCACTTATTATTAATAAATTATGATATTTTTATCTTTTTTTAAAATTCTTTATTAATTATAAGAGTAAATAATGAACTTAATAATTTCTGGTTAGATTTTTATTTAGAAGAGGTTTTTTATATAAAGTATTCTATAAGGAGCAAAATTATACAAAAGCTCTTATATTATGTTAAAAGCACTGGAGAATTTTATTTTTATACTTAATAGTATGTAAAAATATACATTTTTTTATTCTTTAACATTTTATATTTAAATAAAAGATACTAATATAGAATAAATAATATACATTTTTCCTTTTATAATGTAACCATACCTTAGGGAATAACATATGTACTAAAAAAGTAAATTAGCATTTGTTCTGAAACAATGTGTTAATATAAATTAATTAATTTACAATAAAAGTTTAATTTATATTTTTTAAATAGAAATGTATTGATCATATTTTATGCACTTTCATATAACATATGTCAATCTTTATATAAGTATAATTATCTACATTGTAAATGAAAAAGAAATATTAATACATGAAAAAATATATCAGACAAACCATAAATAATATTATATTAATAATTATTTCATGAGAAAGTATATGATAGGTGATATTTTATACATACGTACATTTAAAAGGAGAAAAATAATGATTATTATGTATCTTTATAAATAATTAGTAAACTTATAAAAAATTTTCAAAGAATCATATGTAAATAATAAAAAATACTAAAATAAAAGAATGAAAATATAAAATTAAAGATTACTAGAGCTTTTAATAAAATGAAAATAATTCCTAAAAATGTGCAGCATGAACTATTATAATTTATAGTATACAATTACAAGGATAATTTCTTTTTTTAATTACCATCAATAATTATGCATAATAAAGGGTTTATTGAATTAAGATAAAAACAAAAAATATAATTATTAATATGATTAAAATTCATATTATTAATGAATTAAAGTAATTCTTAATTTATCCTTATAATCAAAAAGATATATATTGTAGTTATATAATTACTTAATGTAATTGTAGAAGAGGCATTTTAAACATACCTTTTTTATTAAAAATAAAAATTCTGCCTTATACGAGAACAAAATACCTATAATTTTTTTTTATTGATAATATATTTATTCATTAGTTATAAAATTGTTTCTAAGAAATAATAAATGGTAATTGCAGTTAATTTAAAATTTCTATTAATTAAATAAAAAGGATTTTAATTATACCAATGAGATGTTATACGACGGATAAATAAATAATATTAAAAAAAAAAAAAAAAAAGTATTTCATAAAATGATCTATAAATATCTGAATACAATTAATTCATTAATTTAATATATTAATGATACAAAAAGATAAATTAAATAGATAGCTTATTTATACAGTTATTTTCAGTATAATATATATTTAAGCTATTAAAACAAAACTGAATTAATTGCAATATTAATAAAAATAATAAAATTATAAATTTTCTTATGTCTTCATTTAATTTAAATATTTAAGATCCTCAAGTTATTAAGCATTTATAAATAATTTATTATTAAAGACTGTGTTTATATACATTTATAGCATGAGTTTTACACAATGCTAAAAAAACTAGCACTTTGAATTATTTTTAAAATAAATATGTTCTGCTGAATATTTCTCAAAAACTGAATTTTGTATAATAAATATTAAGTTTTTTTCTATTAATATATATATATATATATATATATATATTTTTTTTTTTTTTTTTTCCAATGTACCAATAAACACTCATTTCCTTATGTAGAATATAAGTGAAGGCACATCTATTTTTAATTAAAAATAGTTAATAAATTTTTTTAAAAACCTGAATAAATAATAAAATTAGACCAAAATAATATATGAAATAAAAAGAACAAAAGTTTATTACAAATACATATCATAATACATCCACAAAATTGTTTGAATTGTACAATTATAATTCATTTTGAAGCATAAAACTATATATCCAAAGAAATATATTTAAATATACAAATATATATATTATAACGTAATATTTATCTATGATGCAACATATAATTAAAATACAAGTTCCAAAACATTAAGACATTCAAATAAACAAATAAAAGTAAAACATATATTTCTATTATCATATATTAAAAAGTTCACGTGTATACGTTCAGTTATAGTACAATAGAAAATATTAAAATTATTTCGTCACATTGAGGAATACTTTACAGAAAAATATATATTTCTAATTATACCTTTTACTCCGTCATTAATTTAATTTTATTATATTTTTCATTATTTCTTAAAATCTTATATATTCCAGTTATAAGTATAACAGATAACATAATCATAATTACACTATATATTCCTAAGTAAATATAAAAACGTTGATAGTCCTTCAAACTATTTAAAGTATCATACAAAGTACCTAATAATGAGGAGCTTTTAATCTTCTCCCCCACACTACTCCAAAACTCAAAAGTTGGCAATACTGCTAATCCTACTCCAAACAACAAAAAAATAAAATATTGAGCAACTCCGAAACCGTAACTTCTAAATTTTATTTTTTTTAAAGCTATGTCACAAATTCTTCTATTTCGTTCAACTAAATTATCATAATTTTTCTTTTTTATCCATTTTTTTTCAAAATGGAAATGTTTTCCATCAAACATTCCACTATTATAATCCACAACTTCTGTATAATATTGCGCCTTATTTAATAAATTTCTATTATTTTTTTTGTTCTTTTCGTTAGCCCATTTTTCACAACTAGATACATAATTTTTTTTGCACCTTTCATTATTTATTGAATCCCCTTTTAAATGCGCAATATTTGAATCCTTATCTAGTTTATATTTTGCTAATAATCGATATTTTCTTATACCTAATTTTCTATCATTATTGTAGTTGTCATAGAAATATTTGTTAAACTTTCCCTAAAAAATTAATGTATTTTTAATTTAAATAATAAATAATTTATGTTATAGAACAGTATTAATAAAAATAATATAGTAAGAATATTTAAAATAAATATTTCCTTATATATTATTTTTTTATTACGTTATTGCTAAGATCACATATCCAAGTTAAACCTATGAGAGCATATATTTTAATAAACAAGAATAACTTAATTTTATGTTCCATAATAAAGGTCTTTAATATACTAATATATAAAGCAAGTAAAAATTAACAGTATTAATAATATATATTTTTAATCATAAAATGCATTATTAGTTTTTATAAATTAAATTTGATAGTCCTTTGTAAATACCTAATAAAATATATTAAGTGTAATACATTTTATTACAAGGACAAAAAAAGTTTTTAGAACATATAATAAATTATTTACATAATTTTATTTTAATGTAAATAATTTATTCAATAATAAAATAATCTTAGTTCATTGAAAAATATTCAAAAATAAAAAATAAAATAATTATGTAATATAGTGTAATAATTAAATAACTTTATTATTAAAACATTTTAAAATAAAAAATGATTTCTAAATATTTATATAGAGAGAGTTTATATAGATTATAGATAATATATAACATAGATAATTAATTCGTCCTTATAGTAATAGAATAATTACTATTTCATAAAAGTTACAAATTAATAACTTTTATTTTATATAAGTTATGTTTTTGAAATTTTTTTATTATTTCATGAAATGTATTAATTATTATAATAATAGATGAAAATATCAACATATGACATATCGTTCTGTGTTATTAGTATTACTGCCATCGGTTACTAGGCGAAAATATGTATTCTTGTTTGTTTTATAACATATTTTAAAATAATAAACATAATAAATAATATATGATAAAATATATATTTTAAGACTAATTAAAGATTCATCTTTTATTATTACAGTATAAATTTTAATTATATTTATTTTATACTATAATTTTTAAATTAAAGATTTTTAATTTTACAAATATAATTTTCTTTATTTTATTTACATATATATATATATTTATATTTATGTGTATTTAGATGAAATTAGATTAAAGTAAAAAAGTGACGATATACATAAATTATTTTATAAAATATAAGAGCATCAAAAAGTTCTTAAGCTAAATATGTATTAGTTTAATTCAATTACGAATAAAAATACATATTTTTTGATTAGTGAATTATTTTATACTAAATTGTTAAGTGATTCCTACGTAGTACAATTAAGCAATTGTAACAAGAATGTAATATATGTATTTAATCTTTCATTCATTAGTAGAAATCTGTAATACACAAATTAATAATATTCTACTAACGTATCCCCTTGAATTTAAAACTGTACTAAAGAAAATTTTTTAATATCCTTCCTTTAGTCATAATCCTAGGACAAAATACTTACGTATGTATATATATCAAATGCATAAAAAATATTATTTCGTAAAATATCATAACTTTATATATTTATAAAGAGAAAAAAAATTAATGTTCTTACTACAATTTTCATTAACAAAATGATCAATATTTCTTTTGTATTTTTATGCAAATATTCAATTCAAAATATCCAGTTTCAGCTCTGTATATCCGAATAAATGGAATACTTAATATTTTTCTTGTATAAGTAATATATTTTCAAATTTACGTACCTCATGCTTAACAAGTTTAATAGAAATCATAATTTAAGTTTTATTTTTGAAATTACGGGAAAGCATTTTTGGAAATACTATAATTATTCATACTAAAATACTCATATATAAATATCACAAAAATTTATATAACCTATCCTTATGTAAGTAATCCTTATATACATAATAGAGAGTAATATTTTAATTATAACATATAATAGCTTATAAAATTAGTAAAATAATTATTGAACATGTATGAACTATATATATATATATATCAAATTACTATTGCAATAGATTTATATTTTTAAAAGGAAGTGTAGTGTTTGAAAAAAATCTTAGTCATTAATATAAATTAATTATATTTTTCCATATATATAAGTTTCCATTAATTCCCTATTAAAAGCATAAAGAAAAAATTCATTGAATAACAAATGTATAAATAATCATCTATATATATTGATCTCATAAGTACAAATAAAATTTATCCTTAAAATTTACTTAAATATTATATTATTAATAACTTAATTACATTATATATATTTTACTCATTTTAACTATATACATGTAGTTTCAGAAAGAAGAAAATAGGTAATTTATGTATTATGCATTTCAATATTAGGCTAACTCTGGTTCAAATATATATTAGCTACATAGTATCGATAACAAATATTTATATTACCCGTCTATTATATATATATAAGTAATATTTATTAAAAATAATTAACATCATATATAATATAACATAAATAATAAGATATCAATCTGCATATAAACCACTCATTTAATTAAAATATATTATAAATTATTATATTATTAATGAGCTATTAATATTAAATTCTAATAAGTAAAATTATATTATTACATATGAATATATCCTAATTAAATTATCGAAAAAATATAAACATATAATGTAAATATTTTTGTATTTAGTTTTATAATATTTATTTCTCATTATAATTTTTATTTCAAAAAAGTGCTTGTTAAAAATACATTAATATAAAAAATAAATATGAAACAAAAAAAAAAAAAAAAAAATTAACAAAAATAATAGTAAAATTTTCTCTATTCTGCTCTATTTTGTAAATGAATTAATTATTTATATACATAATTACATGACAAAATTGTTTGTGTACAGTCTTCATTAATACATATATACATTTCCTAATGTGCTTATTTTTTGGTGTAAAATATTATAAAGATGGGTATCTACGAGTAATTCCACGTCAGAATAATTATACATATATTCATATATAAAGGTTGCTACTTCGATTTAGACTAAATTAACTTTTACATTTGAATTTATACTTTTGCATTTTTTACATTCTTGTTTCATATTTCCCAGTTCTTACAATAAATGTACAATATAAAAAACCCTCTAAAAAAATCATCTATAAATGTATTCAAAAGTTTACAATTTTGACTCAATATAGAATGGGGATACACTTGAATTATTATTTTTTACGAATTAATTTAAACAACCTCCTGTACAGAAGGATTAATGTATATTTTTGTTCTTAATAGTTTTAATTATTAACAACATTAAGAGAGCATCTCTTTCAATAAACTTCATGCATTGGTGATATTCTCCTTTTCGTTCATAAGAATTTTATCATATCTTTTATTCTTTCCTATTCACATAAACTTAGAATTACATGCAAATAACTAAAACGGGGGAACATCAGAAAGTAGTCAGAAACTTAAAGAGTGAATAAATTTTCAGGACACAATATTTGTATATATATATATATATTTATTTATTTACGTGCTTCCTGTTATGACTTTTCAATATAAACACTATAACACGCGCAAGAAAAGCTAGTACATAAAAAAAAAAAAAATATATATATATATATATATATACATGCTATATGCATACTTAAGCGTACATCTATGAATAATGATATTCGATGAAAGTACACAACATGAACGTAATTGGTAACCCATAATTTTTCATTTATTTATATACTTAAAATTACTTAATGACTTTAAATACCTTATTCGATATATTTTATTTTAAATGATTTTAATATGCATTGGTTTCTTTATAAAAGTATTCTTCTTATGGGTTCCTTCGTTCGTTTCACATATGTACAGTGCAAAATAAAAAAAAAAATCTACATATATATATATGAAGATCATCCATCAAAAGGAACACCCACAATGATTTCATAAGACAAAATAGATAAATGAAGTTGTAAAAAATATATTTCATTTGTTTTATTAGTTATTATTATTTTTGTGTACTGTCTGTTTATGCAAGAAAACACACCTCTATCAACCGTATTATAAATATAGATAAATAATTAAATATATTTTTCACGTTTAAAAAAAAAAGATACGTCTTTTGAAATGTAGAAATATACATGTATTAAAATATATAAATGGATACATTATATTGTGTAAGTATACATATTTATATATAGGCACGCGCCTATACGCATTTACATACATGTATGTTCATCGCCAATGCATATATACATGGCATATCAGAATAGATGACATATATAAATTTTTTGAAAACAATAGTTATCAACTTTTATATCTCTAATTCCCAACAAATTATATAATTAATTGCTTAATTTTTATATTTTCTCCCTTTCATACATGCTAAGGAAAAAAAAAATAATTTAGGAAAATGTTGTAAAGAGATACACAACCATTTTATTTCAGTCTCTTTCTCATAAAACACTTGTGTGTATATCCATTTTCCTTTTTAGAAAAACATCTTTGTAATTCCTGCTTGAACTTAAAAAAAAAAAGAAAAAAAAATTATCTTAAAATATCCAACTATACATATACATTGTGTACCAGTATTAATCATATTTCATTATATTTTACTTTTTATTATTTTACTGGAGCCACTTTTCCATGGCCTTATCAGATAATGTTTATCTCCTTTTTTATTCCTCCTTTTTTAACATAACCTTCTTTCAGGATGATTAATTTATCTTGATAAAGATACAGTTAACCTATAAAAAGAAAGCGTATTATTCATGTACACAGCGATAATTCCCTCAATTCTCATATTTTATATTTATTAGAATTTATGAATTCACATTTCATTAATAATTAATCCTACAATGAAAAGCAATATATCAAGTGCAAAAAATAAAATAAGTATACCAATCAGTATTACGTATATTAATACGATTATTATAACAGTTCTATCTTATACTTACCGTACATCGACTTTTTTACAATTGTAAAGCTAAATTTATAATTTATCTTATTTTTGAAAATTTATACACAAGGAAATACTATTATAATTTAATAATATATTATTTTTTTATTTTAATTTTTTAAATACTACAAAAAAAAAGAAAGACAAAGAGTTTGGTTAAAGTGAGATAAAAGGGAGAAATGAAAATTTGAAGTAAAGAAAATTTTAGGGATATATATACATGTACATTTTATATTATATCCTCATTCATACATGTATATACATAAAAAAAGTTCAAAAAAAATGAAATAAAAAAAGATAAAACTCTATATATAAATTGAAGAGACTCCAAAATGAAACAATATGTATATAGTAAAATCAAACAGAAATTAAAATATACACATCGAAGTATATAATAGATATGAGAAAAAATCTAAAAGAACAAGAAAAAATCAATCGTTACTAAATTTTTATTGTAAAATACATAAAAGAAAAAAAGTGAAATTTTTTTTATGTTTATACCTTGTATTATTTGCATATTCTTCAATTTATCGTTATATTTAAAAAAAAAAAAAACTTATTATAACATTAGAACAATGCTATATATTGACATACAATGTTATTTTATATATAAAACTTTCATTAAAAGAGTGTATTATATGTTGTTTTTTTCATATGGTTATATATGACAGTTCAGTAACTTATATGTCTGTCTATATTAAAATGTAAAAATAAAAAGAAAGAATATTTTTAAAAATTCATAATATATGAATTGAATTCTTATATAATACTCTAATAATACATATGTAATTTGTTCACAGATTTATATTTTATTTATTTATTTATTTATTTATATATTTGTTCTCCTATACTAATTTTTGTATATTGCAATTCTCCATAATTAACAATTAAAAAAGTTCCTTTTAAATATCGTTTACAGCTGTTTTTTAAATAATATACTTTATACGCTTTGCTTAAATTAATGTATTACTTTATTTCGAAATGTCACATTTTTTTAAATTATAATATTATCTAAATTTGAAAAACATCATAGACGAATATAAAATGATTGTGCGTTACTATAGTAATCCTGTTTAAAAGTCAGTGCAACTAGAAATAATAAATATATGTAACTTTGTTTTCATATAATATAAAAATATAATTTTTATATATCAATATCAGTTGACACAAAAGGAACCATAAAAATCATAATCAAAAATATATTACACCACATCATTTATAATTACAATAAATAATAATATTTTAATTATAGTATTCTTTGAAATATATATTCTATGAATTAGGTGGAAACGTACAAATAATTACAACAAATATGACTTCTTATGTGTAATGTTCCTTTTCTATAATTTTCATCCTATATTCAATTAAAATAATTATATAAAAATATAGAAATATTCAAATTGTTCTTTGATTTATCCACAGTATCTTATATTTACATGGTTGTCTGTAATAACCTTCGAAGTCTAGTATATAATTATAATTCTGATAATATTATTTTATAGAATATTTGTGTAAAACTCGTAAAATATTTTAAACAGTTTTTATAAATTCATAAATCATTTTTATTATAACATATAATCTAAAAGAATTTTAAATTCATGTATACATCAAATTATTATGAACAATATAACAATAAATATATAGGTTATTTTATGACATAAAAAAAATGAAACATTTGTAATAAATTTCATTTCGATATTTCTTCTCAAATTTTTAAGTAAATAAGTATCGATATTCTCAGTTTTTACATTGCTTTTAATTAAACAATAACCATATAAAATAGAATCGATTCTAATTTAATTATTTATTTTTTTTTAATATAGTTGTAAAAGTAAAAGTAAAAAAATACATTATCACAATAATTTATGCCATATATATGCTTATATTATATTCATAGAAAAAGATATTCTATTCAAATAAAAAAACATTTAATGTTAATAATATATATATAAATATATATGTTTTTCATTTAAACAATAATTAGAAATATTTTCTCTCTCACACAGAATTTTCTATATATGATGTTATTATGATCTTTAATATATAAGTATGCATTTATATAAAATGGTATATTTATGCGTTATTTAAGAGATTAAACGATATATTTTAAAATTTATTCTATTATTGTAACTAAAATATATATTAAAGTTATATTATGAGTTTTATTAGAAAATACGAAAAATCAAATTTAATATGTGAAATTTATTTATTAAATTTACTCGAAAATTGTTGAGAGCAGAAACATATTCTGTAAATTTTTTAACTAAATAGTAAAAAAAATAGATTAAATTTTGGATTATACCTTATTTAAAAATATATAACAAATATAGAAAATATTACTCATTTACAAGTTATATATTAAAACAAAATATTCCTTAACATTTATTTTGTTTAAAAATTGTCATTATTTTTTGAATATATTATTAATTAATATAAACATTATTATTATATACATTTAAAATTATTTTAAAAATTTACATCATATATTTATGGAAAGAGCGTAAAGAGTACGAATATGTAATTATTTATTTACAAATAATTACATGTCTTTACAATGATATTATATATATTTTCATTCTATTTAATGAAAATTTTTATTTTTCCCCTCATACAGGTATTTTTCTAAATTTACTATCATGAAAAAGCCTTAATAATAAGACTAAATTGCGATGTATTAACTAATACCAACGAATTAAATTCAGTTCACTATTTTAATCATTCAACGACATATGATATATAAAAAATACTTAATATATTTATAAATAAATTTTCAATATAATATATATAAAAACAGTTTTGAAAGAATTAATTAATGATATAGTAAATCATTATAATAATGAAATATATGTTTTTAACTCTTTAAGTGCATATAATTAATTTTACAACGATAGTAAACTATTATAGATTATTCATATTTTAATATGACATTTTTTTTTTTATATTTTTAATGTCTACATTATACTAAGCATATAAAATTAGCAAACATATATTAAAATATTTTTTACAATAAATATATTTTATAATACGTTTATTATAAAACCTTATGGAATAAATATCATGTTTTCTTAAAAGTAAAAAGAAAAACATAAAACTATATATATGAATACATCAAAATACTTTCACCACATTACTTTAAACATATAACAAGATACATTCATTTTTATCCAAAAAGTAAAGACAAATATTTTTTATTTAGTCAATAAATAGTAGTTTTACTCTGGAATATTGAAAATTAAAAAGTACAATATTTTATAATTCTAACATGGATTAACACCCTATTTAAAGACAATTATATAAATTGTCTTATTATATATGTATTATAATATAGAAACATATATTTTTCATAAAAATCTATTGATATACTCACATATATATATATATATATACCAATTCATGATCTATATTTAATAATTCTGTAACAATTGCAGAATATACATGTTTAGAAAAGAGGAAAATTTTAAATTCACAAAAAAATTAAAAACATATACTTTAACTATTGTACCCTAAAATTACCACATGTATATGGGTGCAATTATAAAATATAAGAAATTATGGGAATTTTTATTAAGCATAACAATGAGGATAATACAGATATTAGTTCAAATTGAATATTACACAAACGAACTTATTACTTATTATAGATTTTACCTTTTCTTGAACTTAATTTCTTGATATTTTTTTACTTTTTTATGGTAGTAAAAAATTCCTAATATAATGGTGATACCCAGTACTAAGAAAGGTATAAAATAAATTATATAACCTAGAAATGGTTTAGTTATAAATGTCCATGGTGTAGGAGTTGAAGTTCCATTTTTCATAACATTGACCTTAGATGTATACCACAAAAAGTCTAAATTGAGTTTCTGCAAGAAAGCACGTAAGGGTTTTGACCATTCTTTTTCTAGTGTTGTATTTAATATTTCTAACAACCCCCGAATAATTCCATAGCCACAAGAAAAATCTAATATTATTGAGAATGATAGAAAGAAGAATATGAATAAAAGTAAACAAATTCGTACTTTGTATTTTTTAAATATAATTTTTCTGAAAAACTTATCACTAATAGTTCTGTTGTTTTGAAGAAAATCTAAGTAATCTAATTCTTTGAATATTTTTTTTTCTATACGAGAATATGCTTTTGTTTCAAACATAAAAGATTTATTTTTCACATGTTGCTTATGACCTCCTTCATTCACTGATGCGCTTCCATTTGACTGCTTTTTTGTTTCCGGGTTTTTTTCTTCATTATTAGATACGTACCTTTTTTCGCTTGATCCATATTTTTGTATATATTCTTGTAAATATACAGCACATGAATCCTTATCCTGTTTATATTTTGCTAGTATCCTATATGTGCTTGCATCTATTTTTTTTTCAATCTGGTAGTTATCAAACTCAGACATCTTAAATATACTCTAAAAAAAACAAAGTAAACATTTGTTATTTAATAAATGAAATATTTTATGCTAAAAAAGCTTATTAACAAAAATAAAACACTAAAAATGGTAATAACAAAAATATTTTCTAATAATATTTTCATACTATGTCATTTTTAAAATAGTATGTCCAGGATAAAAGTATAAACGCATAAATTTTAATACGTAAAAGTATCATCATTTTTTTTTCCATGATATAAAATTTTAATACTATAACTTATTCAAGAAAAAATAAATAAACAATAGTATAATATTCTTTTAATGGTAAAAAATAATTAATTATATATTTAGTATTTTTTTCATTTTTCTTTTATGTATTTATGATACGATAAAAAAAATGTACATATAATATCATTAACAGTAGACACAAAGAAAAATATCTTTAATAATATATAATAAAATTTTTATTTTTATTTTGCTTTTAAAAATTTATTTTTTATTAAAAAAAAATAATTTGAATACATTTATAAATATTTAAAAAATATAGTTTAATTATTTAATGTGGAACAATAATTAAATATTTTTTTATTGATAACTTATAAATATGTTAAAATAGAAATAAGTTTACTAAATATTTCCAAACATATATTTCATGTAGTAGCATATAGAATGTAGAGAATATAGGTAATGAATTTTCCCTGTATTTAGATAACCAATTTTAGCGATATTTTTATTCTAATAATTCTAATTTTAAAAACCATTTGTTTTCAAAAATTGGAAATTCATGTTATATAATATAAATTATTATAATATTCTAATAATAATAAGGTTAAATAAAGCATAGTTACTACAACAGTTTATATTATATTAATTGTGGCGCTTTAATTATTTAATAAACTATACAGTATTTAGAAAAATATAATTTACTAGATATTACAAATTATATAGTTTAATATATATTTAAAAATTCAATAAATGAGAATTTTTTATTTTTGTATAATAATTTTTGTAAATTACGATTTTAAATTAAGTTTAATTCATATACTTGTAAATGAATTGTTTTAAAATTCTACTATATAATTTATTATTTATTACGTTTTCTAAATAAATAAATAAATATATATATATATATATATATATATATATATATATACTTAAAAGAAATTTTAATATTATATAATAAAATAAAAGTAATAATATATATTAATACTTGCATAACTGCATAATTATTAGGATATCATTGTTTCAATAATATATTTTTTTATGCAATAAACAATAAAAACACATATATTTTATTCTTTACGTTTTATTACATTAAGCAAATATAATTAATAACTATAAAATAGAATTAATTAAGGAACTACGTAATAGTAATAATAAAATATTAAAAGTACGTATAAACTTATATATTATAACAACATTGTCATACACCATATTAATAATAACACACATGCATTTTATAGTAAAAATGAAATTACACTAATTTGTGTTGAACAGTTCTTAGAAATAATTTGAATACTAACTCGCGAATCTAAACCAAAAATATATTTGTATATATGAATTGTATATAAGAAAACAGTTTGTGTTTTTTGTTTTGTTTTATTTCATTTACAAAATGAGAATTTAAATATAAGTGAGTTCTTATTAGTGAATATGAACTATATGTGTCATTTTGCATTCTTGAAATAATATTAAATCTTTACTTGTATATTTATAAAAGACCATAAATATAGTACAAATATATAAATAAATACCTACATATGATGAAATGCTTGTACAAAATATATATTTATTTCGATTACTATTGATGATAATTTAGATTTTTACAAATACATATATTGTATTTTTATCATTGTACAATTATTAGAAATAAAATCCACCCCCAAAAAAAAGAATTTTACATATTTAATAATAATATATGATTAAAATTAATTCATTAATATAATCATAGAATAACATAAAAAATAAATTCATAATATATAACTTAAGTTTATTAAATTTCAAATTAATATATATTTAATAGATTTTCACTAAATTTAATTAACACTCCAATTTGGAATATTAATAAAATAATTGGTGTTAACTCCTTTCATACCTGTTATTATATTGAATCCCTCAATTAGTAAGAAGTTATAAGCATAATTAAAAAATATAATTTTATTTTATACATTTTTAACTGTACATTAATTAAATCTATAAAAAATAAAATATCTGTTAAAAAGGCGTTTACAATTAATATATTTTATATTATATATTACACAAAACATATTTTATAGAATAAACATGTTTTTTAGTAAGCAATATATATGAATACTTAAATACATAAAAATTAATCTCTATATATTGGCTTCCTGTAATTAAGCTCAAAACAAGACTCATTTATTTTTAATTTAAAACTAATATTACATTTTTCTTATGATTTTAACAAATAGTCAATTTATAATAGAGTCAGATAATAATATAAAGAATCATATACTAGTACAAATATAAATTATCACAGATCTACAAAAATTATATAAAATATGCTAATATATATTCATTTAAAAACAAAAACATAAATATTCCTACAAATATATATAAATTTGCAAATATACAAATTATTCCATAAAATTATATTAGGCTACCATATTAATTTAAAATATAAATTATAAAATATTAAAATATTTAATTTCAAAAAAAATGAATATAATATTTTATTGTTAGATATCAAAGAGATCACGTAAGAACATGTGCATTTATAATATATTAGAATTATATATATGCTTCTTAAGTATATCACTGAAAATATTAAGGCTATTTTTACTTATTAAAGACGTTCTTACACATATATACATATTCTCTAATATAAATTTAACACAGTCATCAACTTGATTGTTTTATACCTTTCGCTATTTCAAAAGATCTTCTGAATTCTTATCAAAAATAGGATATCTGTCATAGTGATATGTATCCCAAAGGCCATTATACCAGTATAGGGTTGTATTGTGTATACATCTTCCAACATTACAATTAATTTTATAAGTTCTATAAGCTTCTCATTTACATTATTTAAATATTCCATTCCTCTTACTGTTGAAGAAGTTATTTCTAAGAAAAAAAAAATATATATAATAACTCCAAATCCATAGCTTCTACATTTTATTTTTTAAAGATATACCACGAAATCTCCTCTTTTTTTCAATCAAATCATCATAATTTCTTTTTTTAATCAATTTTTTTTTAAAATAAATGTGTTTTCCATCAAAAATTCCATTATTATAATCTATATTTTCTGTATAGTACTGCGACTTATTTAATAAACTTTTATTTAATTGTTTATTTTATCTTTTCGTTACTTTTTCGTTATGAGATATGTCTTTCTGTTTGTCAATTTCAGTATTTTGCAATCTTTCTTTTAAACACACATTATTTTAATCTTTGCCATATTTATATTTTTCTAATAATCTATAACGTTTTATATCTATTTTTCTATCATACATACAGTTTCCGTAAAAAGATTTGCCAGATATACACTAAAAATTCAAAGTAAATAATTAGATTTAATAAGAATAAATAAACTAATGGTAAAATATTGTAATGATTAATATAAAACAAAAAAATTACAAATAATAAATATTATACATATATGATATTGTTTTACCACATAATTACTAAAATTGCTTATCCATGTTAGAATGATAAACTCAGCAATTTTAATAAATATTATTATATTAATTTTGTGTCCCATTATATATATCTTTAATACTATATTATATTAAGGAAGATATTAACAAAAATATAATGTACTTCCAATAACAAACAGTTCTATATTAATGAAAATTTTTTTTTTTTATAATGCTCTCATAAAAACAAGATAAAATATATATAATTATAATTAATTATACTACATATAAATAGTAATATAATTTTAGAAATATATTGTATAACTTATAATGTTATATTAAAATAAAAATAAGCTTCATAAATATAAATTAACTATAATTTGTTCGTATATAATTAAATATATATTTAATTTAATGTAGTGTATTAATTAGGTAATGCTTTTATTAATTATTTTCGGAATAAAATAAGAAATAAGTGTTTTTATATTGTATTTAAATATTGAGTTTATCTACTACATAAAATGTGCCGTACATGTATAATATATCCTTCAATATATTAACGTAATAATTAATAATATTAAGGTTATTATCATAATAATAATTCTAAATTTGTAAATATTGTATTTAGGAAAATCTAGATATGTTTTATAGAACATTAATTATTATAACACTATAAAAATAATAATAACAAAATAAAACAAAAACTTTGTGTATTATTACAATTATAGTAGGGGAATTAGTTTCTCCTTAATGACAATATTTTATGGTGTATAATTCTTGTAAATGATGAATTTAATATATACTACCTAATCTATAAAGATATAGACACTATAAAGCAAATAATAATTCATTCTTTATATTTGAGCTATTATCTTTAAAAATTACAATTTTTAATTTTGTTTTATTCCATTATTTCTCAATGAAAAATCTCTATATTCGAGTACATTATACTTTAATTTTTTATTTATTATATATATATTTAGAAGAAATACTAATATGGTAGAAAAAGGATAAAGAACATATGTTGTTAAAGATAAAATGTTTAAAGAAATATTTAATGCAATTATATTAATTAATGAATATTCCAAATGAAATGAATTTACAATTAAGTATAATATGTATAATGAATAATTTGCACACAAAAAATAGGATAAGACAAAATAATTTACTAAAATGTATGTTTTAGTAATTTTTCTATTAATTTCAGAAGGTATATATTATTTTTTATTTATTCCTTTAAAAATATGTTATGTCAGGAGCAAATATTAAAGGTGTACTAAAATAAATAAACATAAACATAAAAACAAATAATCATTTATTAAAAAAATTATAAACAAAAAATATATTATACCCAAATATTTGCCTTCTTTATGTGGAACTCAAACAGTGATAATTATGAAAAAGTTATACTCACAAAATACTATTGTAATAATCTGAAATATATCGTCATATTGTAGTTATGCTTAAAATAAATTATTTATACAAGGTAATAAAAAACAACAGTAGAAAATGTTAAAATATTACAAAAATTAATATCATAATATTTTTATAGTTTTACATTATATATACTTTTACCTTAACATATATTCAACCTACTTATCTATCTTTTTATGTTACAATGATTTGAGTATTTAACGTTTTATATCACATAAAATAATGCCATATAAAATATAAGCCATTCCGTTTTTAAAATGGTTAAAAACAAATATATATGTATTATGAGATTATTTATGAAAAATAAATTCTCTATCTCACATATTCCTCTTAAACATTTAAATATAAATACAAGTTTTTTGTTTTTTCTATATTTGTGATTTCTAAACAATATTTTAGTATTTTCTTTTAAAAATAAATCATATTTTTTTTAATTATTTATGATTTTACTCAATTAAGCAGTAATATACAAATATATTAAGTTCCTTATAAAAAATATATTTTTGTCCTTAATATATATTTACACAATAAATAAATTATGCTACTATATATATGTAATAGTATAAATATCTTATTATATCATCATTCACCTCTAGATCCAATATTCTTCCTTTTAATCCTATCTTATAAATTTATTATGTATACCAATATATTTTATTTTTAGATGGTGTGTTCAACACTGTATGCAATTAGACTAATTCATTTTTTTCCTTCAGTATTATTGTCTAAAATGTAATAAACATATTTTTACTTTTATAAAGGAAATTTTAATATATTTTTTTCTTTTTTTTTAAACAGTAAGTAATTTATTAATATTTCTAATATAAAATTATTATACTTATTTAATGAAAACTTTTACAATAAAATATTGAAATTTTTTTAATAAAGCTAAAATAAAACATATCTAATTAAAAAAAAAACAATATAATATGCACATAAATTATCAATAAAAAAATAATGCTTCTTTTAATATCATTTTATCTAAAAATTTACATTATAAATATAAATGTATTAGTATTTGTCTATATAATTTAAATATATTTTTTTTATACACCTTTAAAATAATAATAACTCTTCAATTGATATATTTTTAGACATAACAAAAGAGGAAATAAATATAAAATATTACTTGCAAATTATTAGATGAATTCACAACAAATATATATTTATCCATGACACCTAATTATAATTCACTTCTTTAGTGAAGTATTGATATATTATAAATTTTACTATTATGAAAGGCAAAAAAAAAAAAATAATTCATATTATCTATTAATATATAAGTACATTTAATTCATTAATATAATCATTTTATATTTTAAAAAATAAAAAATAATAACTTGAACTATTTATAAATATTCAGTATAATATATATTTAAGTAATTTTTTAAAATTAAGCTCAATTATAAAAAATGAAAAGTGTTTAGCCATACATTAACTGATCATATGTAGAAATCCTAAGTTAATCGATTATAAATAAAAAAATATTTAATAAAAATAATAATTTTATATATATACATTTTTTCTCTTTAAACCATTAAAAAAAAAATAAATGTTTGTTAGAAGGACGTTTAAATAAATAAGTTCTATAACACATTATTAATAAACGTATTTATATAATAATTATTAAATATTTCCTTATATAATATATATGTATCAATACAACAATATGCATTCGCATTTAATTGTTATATGAAAAATGTAATACATCCTTTTTTAATATAAATCTAATTAAACATTTATCTAAATATATCAACATATAAACATATTAGATTAGAAAGAGATCAAATAAAAAGAAATCTTATTATAGTTAAAATATAAATCACCACAAAATGTTGATAAAATTGTATAGATAATCTTTTTATATAGTTATAATAACGTACAAAAACATATACTTATACAAATTTACTAGAATACATTAATATACCCGAAGCCATTATTTACATTAAAGCTCAAACTATAAACTACAAATAGAAATATATTAAAACATTCTTATTCACAAAAAAACTAAGATAGAATTTTTTTAACTTGTTCATCAAGAATTCCCTTATCTGTATGTTCATATACAAGAATTAAGCAATAATTGATATGTTTATTATGTATATTTATATATATTGTAATTATTAGTTCACATTGATTATTTTATTACAGAAAAAAGTATGTAACTCATTATTAATTTTATCTTTGTCTGAATTTTATTCTTTCATATTTTTTAACTTTTTTATGATAATAAACAACCCTTGATATAAGTGTTATACCTAATATTAAAAACGGTAAGCTATATATTAGGATTCTAAATAATTTTAATAATACATGGAATTCACTGATACTATTAGGCGTTTCTCCAATGCCTGTCCAAAAGCCTTTTACATCTTTCAGAGACGTATATACTGCATTCAACCACCCACTTTTTCCCGATTCTACTAAAATTGTCGAAAATCCTATTGCCTCCCACAATCCTTTTCCATCTACGAAACTCCATGATAAATCTACTATGAGCAGTACTGATAACAAAAAGAATATTAATAACGGTAAAACAAATGGTAGTACGTATTTTTTACGTATTATTTTTCTGTAAAACTTATTGCTAATTATCTTGTTGTTTTTAAGAAAATCCATAAAATCCATTTCTTTAAATATTTTTTTTTCAAAGTAGGAATAATTTTTTGTTTCAAACATACACTTGTTTTTTTTCATATATGATTTACAGTTTCCTCTAAATTCTAATGGAGTTCCATTTGAATGTTTTCTTTTTCCAGTGTACCCTTCCATATTATTAGATATATCTTCCTTTTTTTTCATTCCATTATTTGTCATTTCTTCTTTTAAACTTACGCTACTTGAATATTTATCTTGTTTATATTTTGACAGTATACGATATGTTGTTCCATAAATTTTTCTACTATAATTGCAATTTTCATCCAAATATTTATTAAATGTACTCTAAAAAATCCCGAAAAAAAAGTGAATATCGAACAAATAAATAATCGCACACTAAAATAAGTACTAACAAAAATAAAACACAAAAAATAAGAATAACATAAATATATTTAAATAATAATATCATACCATATAAATGTAAATATAACATATCCAACTTAAAAGGGTAAACTTAGGAATTTTAATAAATAACAGTGACTTTATTTTTTTTTCCATTATATAGAAATACACTAAGTAAGGATATAATCAACAAAATATGGTACTCTTTTAAAAATGAAATATACAATTACTTTTTATTTAATCTGTTTTTTATATTTTTTCGTAAAAACATAATGAAAACTATGTAACTATGATTTTTTTTACAACTCAGATAATCAAATGTAAATTTAAATGTATATTATAAATTTTTTATCTTAACTATATGTACATAAAAATAAAATTAATTAAAATGAAGTAATTTAAATTAATTAATAAATATACAAAATATGTAAATTATTAATTTATTACAGTATATTAAGTAAATATTTATTAATTATTTTCAAAACAAAATAAAAAACGATATATTTTAATTCTTAATACATCGAAATATTGAATATATAGAGAACGTAGAGAATGTATATAATGATTTGCTCTATGTTTTAATAAAAATATTACTGTTTTTATTGATACGTTTCTATTAATATTTTTAACATAACAATTGTATTTTTGTAAAACTTGTTATGCCTATTAAATTA
This sequence comes from Plasmodium malariae, assembly GCF_900090045.1. Taxonomy (NCBI): domain Eukaryota; phylum Apicomplexa; class Aconoidasida; order Haemosporida; family Plasmodiidae; genus Plasmodium; species Plasmodium malariae. Next base: position 1,252,502 of record NC_041777.1, on the reverse strand, counting down.
TTAATTATTATAACAATATAATAATAGTAGCAACAAATGAAAAAAACAATAAACTGTACGACCTTTTCTATCATGTTTTTAATAGCTGATATATTAGTTAATAGGTAAATTTATGCATTTCTTTTATGGACAATAATATATTTTAAAAATAAAATATAGAACATAGGAAATATTCCACAAAAAATACTTACTTTAAACGCAAATAAGAATTTATATTTATCGCTACTATATAATTTTTAAATGGAATAATTTTTAATTATATATTATTTATATTAACATTTCTAAATTCAAATTTTGTAAATTTAAGGATATTATTCAATTTTTTATTTTTTAATATATATATATATTTTAGCAGTAATATAAAAAAAAAAAAAAAAAAAAATATGAAGTAATTCCTATATAAAATATACTAAATCCTAATAACTTTGGTTCACTAATATATTTGCATATTAATATTTGGAATAAAAAGAAATTTTTATTTTTGTTACTAATTTATTTGGTAATAAATATTAAATTAATTCGTATATTATATTATTAAATACACTGTTATGCAAGTGTAATCAAAATATAATAAATGTATTTTTTCTTTGATTGGTAAAACTTCATAATAAGCAAATTAATTGTCTATCATGTATCTAACCATTACAAATTAAAATTGAATTATCAATTTTTGAATATATAGTACTAATAACTTGAACCTAAACCAACAAGAGTTAAATACAAGCTTATGTCATATAATGAAAACAATGTGGCTTCATAAAATATCATAACTTTTAATATTTATTAAGATAAAAATATATAATTAAAAAACATTAAAAGTTGTATTAACAACGTTGTTATTTTTGCTAAGTATATATATAAAAAATATTGATATTAAGGTATCAATGTCCAATTATATGTTTTTAAAAATGCTGAAATATTTAAGGTGTTTCATGTTCTAATTTATATATATTCAAAATTACTTAGCATATGATTAATAAATCTAATAATTATCTAAGTGGGACTTTCAATATGAATTTATAGTAGAGCAATTTCAACAAAATTAGAGATTAATAATGTTAAAATTCCATAAATAAATTTCTTACAAAACAGTATAATATATCTTTATTTATAATATAAAGATTTATATTTAAATTATAATATATTAGAGGTTATAGTATTGTCAAGACCTCTATAACAATTTTATGATGTACTTATGTATGTAATATTCATACTATGAAATACTTATATTATTTAAAAGTTAATTAAATTTTTTCAACTTTTATATTTGTTATATAATTATAATCAATTTAAAATGTAAAAATATTTAATGTTTCTACATATATTTATATATAGAATATAAAAATATATATTATAAAAAGTTAAATGTTATAAAGGTAAAAGTAAAACTTTAACTTCCATATACATTATGATAGAGAGAATTCACAGATTACTTTATAATTGTATGATATAGTCTATTTATCGAATATTACATTTATAATTGAAACAAGTTTTTACAGAATGTATATTCTTAATTTAAGTAATAAATTCTTGTTGTCACATACATTACTTACATTTTATTTAAAATTACTGTTCGTTTAATTAATTTTTAATTTTAGTAAAATTCGTGAAGTTCAGATTCTTAACCAGTGTATATATTGTTAAAACTTATTATAAATATTAAATGAAATAATATGAGAGTTATAATCTTAACAACAAAAACAATTATAATAAAATAAAAGAGAAACATCTATACTTTATATATAGTAAACATTTATCTATTTATATTATTTTAAAATGTCCAAAATATTCCTAAATTGATATTACATTATAATAGGAAATGTATATTAGAATGAACTGCAATTATTTTATTTATTTGTATAATATATCAGTACAAATATATGAGATTCATATAAATAAACAAACAGAAAAAAGCAATTTCCTCTAAAATTATTTTCATTTACAATAAAACAACCTTTTTTTTTCAAATAATTATATTGACTGTTAGAACAGTTTATTTCATATTTTACTAATTATGCTACTTTATTTTAATACTATTAAAAAGTAAAGAGGAAATTTTCCTGTGTATTTTGTTTTTAAAATTTTCTGTATGAAAAAAAGTTACAAACCACATATAAACATATTAATTATATTTTTTCATTTATATAAATATTAATATTACACCAATTTAATTTTTGCTATTTAATTCACGTAAATCTATATACAATGGTGACTAATAGTACGGAAGAAAACGCAAATTTTATTTTTATATTATAATTATTATATTTGTCATTATAGCCAAGCATTCATTTTTCTAGAAATGATACATAAATTTGTTTAATGAAAATATAAATTTGTCTATTTATATATTATTATTATACTTTTTTTATTTTTAGGAGAATACTGTGACATTATATCTTAAATATAGAGATGATTTTAATAATAAAGCTATATCAGATACATGGAATAGTAGTGGACTTGGTGGAAATCCTAGAATCAAATGTTCATCAATTAATTATGATAATTTTACCACTGTGTGTCAAGAGATTTGTAGATATTTAATTGAGATAAATAATTGTTATAAATTCCATAGCCTGAAACCTCTTAAATACTTAAATTACAGGATAATTTCTGATAAAATTTATAATAAAAATCCTTATTGGTTTTAGGGATATAATGAATTTTCGTCCAAAACAGAAAATATATGCAAGAAAGAAATAAAAAAACTTGACGATAATATTTAAACAAAACTTAATAACCTATACAAATTATATCCGAAATTTAAAAATTCTACATCTCAGAAAAATACATATACAAGTTGTAAAAATCCTAAAGGTTGTTATGAATTTTATATTGAGCATTGCAAGGAATATGAAGAGAATATATTGAACGAATTTTGTGAAGCGTTAAGAAATTTTAAGAAAGCATATGTTGAAACAGTGAACAATATAACGATTTGTCTTCATGTAACAAAAATTTTAGCTCCTCTAAAGAGTTTATTTTTCCTGCCAGTTTAACAACCTTCTTGTTACTAACATATTTTGCCTTATTTTTTTTATATGAGGTTAATAAAAAATTTACTTATTAGGGAGAAAATTCTACGACAATGCATATATTCAATTTTACATTTAATTACCAAAACAAAAAAATTATATTTTTAAGAATATAAATATTTTTTTTTTTTGTACAGTTTACTCCAATGAAATCATGGTTACATAGTCGTTTACAAAGGAAAAAAATAATTCAACTTATTGAAGTAGAAGAAAAAAAAAGAGAATCCTTAGTAAACACATGTGAAGAAGTAAGTAGAAATTATGAAGAAAGTTTTCATAATATAGGTTATCAATCTCAAAGAGTAGTTTAATACAAATATTACTGTATATATTATATGCATTAAAAAATCAAATATTTAGTGACATAAATGCTGCATATAAGTGGGTTATTCATTAATAAGTAAGACACACTAAATATAAGGAAACGATTGAGTGTGTATAAATATTACAAACATGACTGTATAAAATTTATAAAAAGAAAAGGATAATATAAATGAAATACTACTGTAAGAATCAGCAACACAAAAATAAAGTTATGCATTTGATGTTCTTTAAAATGCCAAACAAATAATTTTAAAACTTAAATAAATAACACAACACTATTCAACAAACTTTTATTTGCTTGCACAATAATATGAAGTAAAATTAGTTAAGTATTAAAAAAAAAAAGAAAAAAAAAAAGTACAAAAATAAATATGAAACAGAACACTTACAACATTATTATATAAAAAAAAAGAATAAATATAAAATAAAAATATTATTCAATAAATAAAAAATAAATGTATTTTATTTATAACTAAGTTTATTTTAAATTTTTATTATTACTTGTTTTCTTAAAATTATATACAAATAAATTTATAAAAAATTATACAGAACTTTTAACCTTGTAATCAAATAATATATCCTATGTATCTCACGGTAGTAGGAATATTGATAAATGATCATTAGTATATTATTTCTATCTTTGATCAATTTTTAACAGTAAGAATGCTATCCATTTTACATTAATTCATAAATACATTTTTCTAAAGTTCTATTCTTAATTTTCTTTTCTCTAAAATCCACTTTTTTATTTATGTTAATCAAGAGTAATAAAGAAATCTATATATGATAAATAAAAAACATGCATAACAATGCATTACCGTTTCAATATTTTCACCAAAATATAGTAAAATATCAACAAAGGATATTTATATTTCTTAATTTCATTTTAATTTACTTTATACAAAAGGAAAAATGCACAAAATATTTTATAAATATATTAGCAAGTAACATAATAATATATAAAGTATAAGAAAAAATTAAAGGTAATTTTTTTCTTCAGATATTTTAATATAATCCATTTTTTTTAATTTCCTTAGAACCCTTTATATATACATTTTAATAGAAGTTAAATGTTTTGAAATGGGAATCTCGTTATTCATCGTGGAATATTTACATATAAGGTTATAATTATTCAATTAGAAATTTCAGAATACTTAAACGTTTAAATTATTTCATATTACTATGCATGAACTTGGATTTTATTATATACCTGGATTTTAATCATTAATTTAAATATGCGATTTATTAGATTATACATAATACCACGTTCAGAATAATAAAACAAAAAAATATGTAATATTGAAATTATACATTATTATTGAAATATCGACATATTCATATAAAAAGTATATATATGAATATTTAGATGATAATTTGGTATTCAATTTTATTTTTAATGCCTATATATTTATAGTAATCATAAATTTAATACGGAAATAATTGCTCAGATTATTCTTTGTAATTCATATTAATATAAAGACATCATTTAAGTTTTTTTATTTTTTAATAATTTTTTTTTTTCTTTGTTTTAATGATCTATTAAACTACATATATATAGTGAATTTTATGATGAGATACAGTAAAAGAAAAGTATAAAATTAATAAAGCAATACTTCGTTAATGATTTATTTATGTAACATCAATTAAAAATATTTTTAACATAACTAATTTATAAGAAACATTTTCTTATTTCACGTAAAAATTCTACATATATTATTAATAATTTAATTATTATAAAAATAACAGTTTGAGTAATAAAAAAATTATTTTTATTTATATTTAAAGAAATAATTTTGAAATAAAAAATCAATTTTGGCATATTATAAAAATAATTTAATAGTTCAAATTGTATTCCTTTTAATCTTTTTTTTATTATGTATGTAAATAAAAAAATATTACAATTTTTCAAAATTTCGCAATTTATTCTTTTACTTTTTAAAAAAGAATTAATTGTATATTAAGCAACACACATAAGTTAACAAAATAGATAAAAGAAATTGAATCTAAAGTAAAATTAAAATATTTACCATAAGAACTAATCTCAAAAATCTATTTAGAAAGGATATGTTTATATATATATAACTTCATATTTAGACCATTCAAAAAAATAAAAAAAATATTAAGAAAGAATTTATAAACAATTGTATTTCATAATGTGTTTATCTTAAAGCTTATAACATATAATAAACATAACATTTGTTTTTATTTCTATATATATATATATATATATATATATATATATATATATCCATACAACTAAATACTGTTGAATCCTTTTCATCAGATAATAATCAACACATCATTACTTTTAATTAAAAACGAATAATAGGTTTTTTGATGTACACAACAAATAATCAGTTAATTTTAGAAACAGATAAAGCAAAAAAAAAATTAAGGCTAGTTTTTACAGTATACTCTAAAAATTAAGATAAGTTATCAACACAAACAATACAGAATTAACTTATATATATTTATATATACCCATATATATTTTTCAAAAAAATCTTAATAAATAAACAAATAGGTTTATGGACAATAACATCAAATCAAGGTCAAAAGATAAGTTAAAATTCAATGTAAAAAACATTATAACATTTAAAATAACAAAAAAAAAAAAAAGCATATTTATACTTTTGCTTATCAAAAAATCCAGATATACATATTTGATTTTATAAATTATAATTTTATATAGATATATTATTTGTGTATATTTCTTATGGAATTATATATTATAACTGCTATGAAAGATTTTACTAATAGAAGGATACGCAGTATTATGTATTTCACGTTTCTTATTTATTATCTTTATATACTTTGCAATAAACCTGAAGAGATAAATAAAAGATAGTATAACTATAAATGTAAATATAGAAAATGCTACAATTTCTCCATAATACCAAAGCTTTGAAATCATAATTTTACCTTTTACATTTTGGGTTGGTATTAAAAAACTTAGTATTATTCCACTTACTGCATGGTAGCTCAATAAAACACAAATAAGAACTGCTTTTTCTTTTGTAACATCTTTTAAAAACTTAAAATCTGCAATAGTAGAATTCCTAAGTGTATTTCTATAGTACATTTTGTCGAATTTTCTTTTTCCTAATTTTGAATTTCTTCCGTAGTGCACAGAATTTTTACTTCTCCCACCATGTTCATAACCTCCTGCATTATATAATGAACATTCATTTTGCTTTTTATTTATGCCTTTGTTTACTTTTATACTATTATAAGTATTCAATTTTTGGTATTCCCTGATAGTTGGTATATCACCTTTTATATGTACAATATCTGAACATTTTTCCTTCTTATGCTTTCCTAGTAATCGATATGATCTTGTAACTTTTTTTATATCAGCAAAGTACTTTTTATACAAATATTCATTATCGATACTCTAAAAAAATAAATATACATGGTTTAAAAAATATATAAATTTTTTCTAACAAAGTAATAATAATAATATGACGCAAAAAATATGAATAACACAAATATCATTAAATAATATTATCTTACCATATCATTATCAAAATGACATATCCAAATTAAAAAGATAAACATAAAAATTTTAAATAAAAAGTTTAATTTAATTTTTCGTTCCATGATATATATTAGTAAAAATTAAATATATGCAATAAGAAAAAATTTATCAATCTTATAATATACTCCTAATGATAAATGATATTTTATTTTATTTTTATTTTTTCATTTTTTCGTAAGAACTTAGTAAAATGTATATGACATTTCATTTTAAAACGTAATCAAGAAAAAATAACTTTAAAAATATATTATATAATTTTTATCTTAATATTATTTATAATAAATTAACATTAACAAAAATATTATAATTTATATTCATTCACAAATACTAATGATATATAATTCAATATATTTAAAAAATTAAATAAATTTATTTCCAATAAATTTAATAATTATAAAAAAATATATGATTTTTTAACATTACTATATACTGTTTTGACATAGAGTATAGAATTCAGATAATGCAGATAAAACATTTGTTTATATATTAAGAGAATAATTAACATTTTTATTGATTTTTTTCTATTAATAATTTTAATTTTGGAAAAAATATTTCTTTTTAGAAAAGTGATATTTTGGAAATAATATATTTATAATAATAAATGCAGGAAAATATATATTATACAAAATACTGCATTTTATTTTTTATAGTTCTTGCATTAGTAGTACATAACATATTAACACCTTTATATACAATGATATATTTAAAAATAAAAAATATAAATACTAACTAATGCACGAAACTCTATATTATTTAAAGATAAATAATGAGGGATCTTTTATACATTTAATATAATTTTTTAAAGTCATATTTTTTTATTATTTAATATTTATATCATTATTTACGAATGAAAATTTTGTAAAGCTATAGACTTAAATATTTTTTCTTTTTTTCCTAATGTACATGTTTAGAAATAATTTAATAAGAAGCAAAAAAGAAAAAATATATAAAATATATAAATGATGAAGTAATTACTATATGTAATGTATTAATATAATTATAAACTTGGATGAATATTATGTTCTTTTTATTAAACCAAATGTAAATATGAATATATATTTTTGTTATTGAGCTTTTTTATAATAAATATTTAGGTACTTTTTTTTAAATATAATTAAATTAACAATGATCCATAGTAATAAAATAATCAATCATACCTTTAATTTATTGATAAGTTTGTAAAATACACTAGCTTGGTAAATTGTTGCGCAAAATTATTAAATATTAAAATTATATTAATATATCTTGTTATTTCTTGCAAATATTTTAAATAATAATTGAAAATACCTTTTTGTACTAATACATAATATTAACTGAAAAAAACATTATTTCATAAATTATAACTTTATTAAACATTAACAAAAAAATAAAAATTATATTAAAATTTATTTAGTAATATTTCAACGATATTATTCAGAACAATCAATATATTTTAGTGTTATATTCTGCACATCTTAAATATATACATATTAAAAAAAATTATACACGTGCTATTTAATTTACTAAACAGTACCTTATAATATCTATGTAAATGTGATAACTGAAACATGTTTTAATATTATATTATAATTTTCATTTGAACCGATAAAGAACAAAATTTAATAAATTTAATCTAATAATGAGAATTACTACCATTACATTCTTATGTTAAACATATATATTACCTTTATTTAATTAATTTCTTGCTGAAAAAAAAAATAATTTTGAAGTAGAAAAATTAAAACTCAACTAAAAATATAATATTTTATAAGTAAGAATTATCTCAAAAATAAAATAATATATTTTTTCCAGTTTTATCTAAAAAATGAGTGTTATAAATATAATTGGATTATTATCTCTATATAAAGTATATTATGTGTGTCTTTAATAACATATTAACCCTTTATTAAATAAAAATGCATATATGGAAAATAAGATATATATATATATATATATAAATACCTGCAGAATATTGTATGCTCGTAGAAAAAACTTATACTGTTTTGTACTAATAATTCTAATATATCTTTTTACAGATATATATACATATTAAAATTTTACTATAATAAGTAAAAAAAAAAAAAGTAATTTACATATATTATCTATTAATATATTATTATATTTAATTTATCAATATAATATCTTAATAATGTAAAAAATAAAAATATATATATATTTTTAATTTATTTATATATTATAAATAAAATATATATTTAATTAGTTTGTACAGAATTTGGTTAACACCACCGTTAAGTACATTTATAAATAATTTTAAGTTTTCATTTTAATAGTAATTATAAGGAAGCAATAACCTGGTAAATAAATGTAAATAATCTGTACTTAATAACTATATTCTTTTATCGTACATCTCTCACTTTAAATTTATGACAAGCGAAATAAACTAAAAGTGAATTTAATTTGCTTTTACAATAAAAATATTTTATAAGATGTTTCTCACAAAACATATTTTATAGAATGAAATTTAAGTTTTTTAGTAAAAATACCTATAAAAATCCATAAATCTAAATACATTCACCTTCTTTCACTAAATTCAAAACATTACATATGTATTACTAATTTAAAGTAAATAATACATATTCCTAATAACATGAAAGAATAACTATTTTAGACTAGAACAATATATAAAGTAGAAATAAACAATCTTTAACTAAAACATAAATTAACACAAGTACTTAATAAAAATATTTTAAATTTTATGTTATATATTAATTTTATTTCACACATATAGTTTTTCTATAAAAATCTAATTAAATATAAAATATATATGTATATGATGACAAAGATATTTAGCTAAACTTGGAAGATATTTTATAATACTCATGAGAAAATATTAAAACGTTCAAATTCACTGAAAAGCTAAGAACATAATCTATACTTGGGCACTAAGGAGTTCGTGTGGGGTTAGGTGTATTTAAAATATTTAAGCAATTATGAATGTATTTGATAAGCTCATAACTATAGATATCTCGTGTGTTATCTTATATTTATGACTTAATTACAAGAAGAAACATAGATCTTTCTATGCGTTTTATTTCTTCCTTAATTTAATTTTTTCAAATTTTTTAACTTTTTTATGATAGTAAATAACCCCTGTTATAAGTGTGACACCTAATATAATGAAGGGTATGAAATATATTAGAAAACCAAATAAATTGCACGATACATGGATTTCCGTTACCCACTTATCTTTCTTCCATACTGACGCTTCGAAAAACGGTTTTAATATTTCAGACCAATACCTCCCTAAAAGTATATTCAATTTTGGTCCTAACGTTTTCCAAAGATTTGGGGAGAAGGCATTCAATACCTCACGCAATCCTCCTAAAAGTCCTGTACCACCAGAATAGTCTAATATTAGTGATAATAATAATAAGAAAAGGAGTAATAAAGGTAGGAGTAGTCGTATTCCGTATTTTTTAAGTACTATTCTCTTATATAATTTATCACTAATTGTCCTATTACTTTTAAGAAAATTCTCATAATCAAGTTCTTTGAATATTTTTTTTTCCAGACGGGAATATTTTTTTGTTTCAAAAATACAAGATTTACTTTTTTTATTTAGTTTATGACTTTCCTCATTATTTAAAGAACATCCATTTGATTTGCTCTTTTTTGATATGTCTCTCTTCACATTATTACATATATTTGTTTTTTCGTTCTCTACATTATATGGTATCACTTCTCTTAATCCTAAAATACATGAATTTATGTTCTTTCTATATTTTGATAGTAATCGATAAATTCTTGTGTCTAATTTTTTAACACCATTGTATTTTTCATCTAAATATTTTTTAAAGGTACTCTAAAATAACAAAGCAAATATTAGTAATTTAAAAAAATAAAAAATTTCTTGCCAAAAAAAATTACGAATAAAATTAAAACAATAACAATCTGAATAATGTAAATATTCATAAATATTATTATAATACCAGTTCACTTGTGAAGTTTCCTATCCAAGATAAAAAAATAAACATCGCAAGATTAATTAAAAACAATAATTTCTTCCTTTCATCCATTATATAGATATTTAATATTGAAATATATTAAATAAAAAGTTAACAATAGTATAATATTTTTTTAAAGATGGAGGATAGTATAATTATTTATTAATTTAAATTTTATTTATCCTTTTTTTTTTTTTTTTCGTAAAAAATAAAATGTATGTAACTGTAATATATTGTACAATATAGACAAAGAAATAGAACATTAAAAAAACATTAAAGTATTTTTATATTATATTTTCACTAAAATCTCATTTTTTATCAAAATGAAAAATCTAAATTTATCCTTAATATTAAATAGACATAATTTAATGTAGTAGTGTAAATAAATTATTTTTGTTATTAATTCTCTTTAAATAATATAATAAAACAAAACTAAAGATTACTTATTTTTTCCAAGTACTCTTTATGCAGAATATAGAATCTATAGAATATATAGAATATAGATAAATGGCTGTTTTCTATATTCAAAAAATAATAAATAAGATTAAGTTTGTTTTTCCGTTATAATTTATAATTTTATAAATAATACTTTTTGAAGAAGCAGGTTATTATTTTTAATTAATGATAATCATCATGACAACATAATAATAGTAATAATAAATTAAGAAATTAGTATTTTATTCAATTTCTCATTATACATTAATAATAACACTTTCATTCTCTATTAGTTTATTATATATTAAAGAAATTGTATTTATATCATACTATCAAATCTATAAATAATATATACTTTGAAGATGAATTATATATTTTTTTTTTTTATATAAAGATATTATAAAATTACACTTTTAATTAAATTTAATTCATATAATTATTTATAAATTTAACGTTTCTAAATACTTCTAATAAACTACTTAATCTATTTTGTTAAATGTACATATTTAGGTGTATTATTAATAAAAAATAATAAAAAAAAAAAAAAAAAAAATATTTCTAGTATTAAATGTACCATTATCATAACAAGCCTAGTTCATTAATTATTTAGGTATGTATTAAAAAATAAAAATTCATATACTTTTTTATTATCAGTTTATTATATCAAAGTTATTCAAGTAACTTTTATAAAACGGAATTTAATGAACAATAATATAATTGTAATTATATGATATTAAATATACTTACGTTTCATTTTATGCAAGAGTATTGTATTGCACAATATTAATAATCTAAAATATACAGTTATTATGGAAATCAAATTTATATTAATAAATGTAGACTGTTATTCACATCTAAACATAATCAGTTCCCTTAATATATAACGATAATTTTTATTATTTATAGTATATTAACCTAATATTCATAAATACTAAACATTTTTCTTAAAAAATTTTTTACAGTAAAATACAATATTATAACCTCGATAAAATAAATTTTTAAATATGAAAACAAGAAAAAAGAAAAAATACCTCAAAAAAATGTAAATATATTAAAAGTGATATTACAAATGTACGAAAAGACTTAAAAAAAATATATAAAAACTCGATATGCACAAAAAATAAAACAAATAATTTTTACAGATATATATTATTATTTTTACATATAATTGCAACGATTTTCCAAAAAGAAATATATGATGGTAAATATATTTATTAACATATATTAATAGTCATTTTATTTTTTTTAAATATATTAGTATATCCTTATATATATATCTTTTCTCTATTTCTGCTTTATATTATTATTCCTAAATAATACGTTATGTTTCTGTATCCATTTGGATTTATTTAAAGCCATAATTTTCATGTACTATTAGTATTAAATGTTATTCATTTTTTTTTCCAGTTTTTCTTACATGCATATCTAGTTACATAAAAAATTATTTTTATAATAATCCAAAGAAATAAAAACATTATTAACAACTATTAAGCAGTACTTATATACGTAGACACTAATACATTTAATCGTACATTCAATTTACATGGGATAATATAGCTAAAAAAAATTTTTACTATACTTTTGTTTAATTCAAAGAAAAATGATAATATTGTACATTATAATGCTTGAAAAATAATAACATGAAAAAAAAAAAATATATGCATGAGTTGATGTTTTGAACTTATATCTATAATTATGACTTTTATTTTTGTAAATACTTTAGGACATAATTTATTATAAGTTTTTTTCATGAAATGTATACTATTAGAAAAATCTAAAAAAAATTATTATATACTTAAATAACTTATGTATAATTAATATTCTGAACAAATTATTATAAGATTTTTATTTAGAACAATACATTATATAATATCGTTAATAAAGAATAAAATCATGTAAAAGCCAGTATTGTATAAATTATTATTATACTTACTTATTTTTATTTCTAATAGTACGCGTACATATATATATATATTTTAATTTTTTCTATACATATTCAAAAATACTTACACGAAACTCCAAAAAATAATATATATTTTCTTTTTTATATAAGTACTAGAATTTATGTGAATATATTTTTACCAAAAAATTAAACTGCATTTTATTTAAAAGTAGTACCATAATATAAATTAAAGGTATTTTAAATATGAATTTATTATTCTTTATCTGAATTCAAAAATATTATTAAATCCTTAAATTCATGAATTTGCATATATTGGACATTCATAAATTTAGAACTTTTTATTGTGTAAAAAATAGGTTGGAAGCATATTACTGATGAAATATTATAAATATAATTTTAAGAATTTTATTATATTTATATTAACGGACAAGAAAATAAGTAGATATGATATGCCATTTACGGATCTATACTTATAATGAAATAAAACTAATGTAATAAAATTTGTGCTTTAATTAGTTATCTTTTAACAAATTCCAAAAAATATGAGATACAATTTTTAAAAAACATATATAGTAAATTATACATGTATAAAATTAAAAATAAATGCATTTTTTAGTAACATAAAAATAACTATTGAAATATGTAGCAGGAAATGTTCAATTTTATAGATTATAAAAACAACGTTATTGTATTATTCTAAAAGCTCCATCAATCATGCACACTAAAAGGTACAATGAATTAAGTTAAATTAGAAATGAAAAATTTAATTAAAAGATAGATTAAAAATGTGAATTATATGATGAACGAGATTAATTAGTGATATTTTCTTAAATTGAAAAAAAACATATATTTTTTAATTATAAAATCATTTAACCATTTTCGATGAAGGGTAACGTGGGAAACATATCATTTTTTATTGGAACTAAAAGTTTTGTCTTATTCAAGAAATAAATACATATATTTTGCTTTATTTAATGACAATATTTTAACCCACTTACTAAAGAATTTAATCTGAGATATGTTAAATTAAATTCATGGGAAATTTATAATATCTGACAATTATTAAAACGAAAATTATTTCAATAAATGATCCATAAATATTTGATTAATTTTAATTCATCCGTTTAATCCTTTAATAATAAAAACAAACAAATAATATATATATATTATTCATTTAACGACTATTAGTAACATACATATTTTAGTAATTTTTATAAAATTGAGTTACTGTCTCATTAATAATAATAGTAAAATTATATATTTTTTTAATTTTTTATTTTATTGAAACGATTCAGTATCTCCAAGTTAGTAAGAACATATAAGTAGCCAATAATTATAAAGTTATGTTTTTTATGATATAAATTAAATTCATATTTATACAACAAAAAAAAAATAAAAGTAACTATAATTATTCTTTCAATAAATATGTTTTATTCCATGTTTCTAATGAAATACCCTTTATATAATAAATATTAATTATTCTTCTTAGTAATATATACATATATATATATATATGCATATATGTATAAATGTATCAAACAACATAAGATCCCTTTCATAATATATAAAAAAATACATATTTCTCTATTTAAAATCTACAATGTGTTTTCATAAAAACCTAAATAATTAATAATTTCAGACTAGAATGAGATGCAAAATAATAAGAAGAATTACTTTGCAGGAATATAAATTATCACAATTCAAAATAATTATATGAATTGTGGTATCATTTATTAATTTTAATGAACAAACATATTTTTATATAAATGTATTTTAATATACAATTGTTTATATTGAGTTAAATTAATAATTTAAAATACCTGTTCGAAAACATTAAAAAATTCAAATACACAAGAACATAAAAAATATAACTATTTATATTTTTATATCGAAGAAATCAGATATACACACCTGTTTATAATACGTTTGATATTACATGCATGTTTATTAAGTAAATAACTAATAATATCATAGTTTTTCATATTAAAAGTTTCTCTAGATAAAGATATATATTCCCTATTATCTATTTTACTCAGACATTAACTTAATTTTTTCATATTTTTCATTATTCCTTAAAATCTTATAAATTGCTATTATAAGTATAACAGATAATATAATCATGAGAAAGCTAAAGAATACTATTACAGAATATTTGTCTGTATATTCTGTCAACTTACATGTAACATTATAAAAAAATTACCTAATGTATTACTTTCAATTGTTTTCCATTCAACTTTCAAAAATGTTAATCCTGGTGATATTGGGATTCCTATTCCCAGGAATAAAAAAATAAAAAATAGAGTAAATCCAAAACCGTAATTCCTAAATTTTATTTTCTTTAAATCTATATCACAAATTCTTCTCTTTTTTTCAACAATGTCATCAAAATCTTTTTTCTTTATCCATTTTTTTTGAAAATGAAAATGTTTTCCATCAAACATTCCACTATTATAATCTATAATTTCCGTGTAGTATTGCTGCTTATTTAGTAAATTTCCGTTTGATTGTTTGTTTTTACCTTTGGTCAATTTTTCATTATTACATATCTTTATTTTCTTGCATTTCATATTATTTAATATATCTTCTGTTAAACCTAATGTATTTGAATCCTGATCCTTTTTATATTTTGCTAGTAGTCGATAATGTATTGCTTCTGATGTACTATCGAGATTCCATTTCACATTCAGTGATTTGTTAAACATGATCTAAAAAAAAAGAGAAGAGTAAATATTTGTCACATATTAGAATACAGAATGAAATGATAAAAAACATCATTAATTAATATATAAAACTAAGAATATAAATAATAAAATTGTCTTTATATGGAATAATCATAGTACATCACTGCTAAAATGATATATCGGAGCTAAAATAATAAACGCAAAAAATTGAATGCATAATTTCAGCTTAATTATTTGCTCCATGTTATAGACCATTAATATTGTGATATGTTCAGATAGAAATAAAATAATATTATTATAATATAATTCAAATTAACAAAAATACTACATTTGTTTAAAATATTTATTTTTATTATTGCTTCTTAAACACTTAATATAATGCAAAAAACTAAGTGGAGTTTTACATCTACAAAAAAAAAATTAAAACTTTATATGTATATTACAATATTTTTAACTTAATATTTTCAAAAAAAAGCAAAGTTTATTTAAAAAAAAATATAATATATTCATAAATATTCAAAATATATAATTTTATTGATTAAAGTAATGCATTGATAAAATAATTTTTTTTATTAAACTTTTTCATAATATAAAAATGAAAAAAAATGTTTTTTAAATATTTAGAAATATTGAGCTTATATAGAATACATAGAAGGTATATAATATATATATAATACATTTCCCTACATGTTGCAAAAATAATTACTAATTTTACGGATTTTACGATATTAATAACCCTAATTTTATTAACATTTTTTTTTAAAAGAAAATTTGATTATTCTTAAAAATATTATTCATATAAATAAAAAAATTGTTTTAATAATACATAAAAAAAAACATTATATATTACGTCAATTATAACGCATAATTTAGTTTCATCTGAAGCACATATAGTACTTTATACGCTATAATATAATTAAATAGGTATAATTAATTTTATATTATATAATCCATGAAAAAATGTATAGTTTAGTGGAAAATAAAGACTAATTTTTTATTTTTGCTAAAAAATTTTTCACAACAACTTTTCTTGATTATTTTTAACTTATATCAATACATTTAAATGAAATGCTTCTAAATTCTTAATTTTTTTTTTTTTGACTAAATATATATACTTAAAAGAACTATAATAAAGAAAAAAAAATAATTATTACATAATATACGTTATTATGCACATAATTTAGTTTTAGTAAAGTATTTGCCTAATTCTTTCTTTAATATAAATATATATAGCATTCGTTATGAATTTATTTTATGGTATATATTAAATTAATATTTATAAAATTAAATTAAATCAACAACTACGTAACTGCTCTAATAATATAATAAATATAGGTATCATTTAATTTATTTCTGACATATTTTATTACTCAGAATTAATAACCTTGTACATATATTATTACTAAAAATTAAAATTATACAAATATATCTTAAAATTTTTTATCAGTATTATGATACACAAAATAAAACCGTCTTTAGAAATATACGTATATAATAAAGAAAAGAATATAATTACATGAAGTATTATAACTTTTAATACTAACAAAAAAAAATATATATATATATTAATGTAAAATTATAAAAATAACAATTTTAGCACTTAATGTAGCATTAAAAAAATACCACTAAAACTTTACTCAAATCGAATAATGTACAATATAACATAATATTATCAAGAAAAAAGATATTTTAATATATAAAATATTAAATATTAAAGAATAATACACAGAAAATTCTTTTATATATAGATACTTTTTATTCGATTGTTATAGAGTTTAGAATAAATTATTTATAGCTTATTCATAAGCAAATATATAACTCTTAAAATTATTTGTAAAAATATAACTTGTCTTAAACTAAAATAACTGAAATAAAGGTTATGTTTTAAGAAATATATCTTCACAACAAGAAATATGCATATACGAATATTTTTATTGATCACTCTTACTTACGCTAACTAGGAATAATTATAAAAATATAATATATTAAACATATTACTTTAATAATATAATAGTAAATTTATAATAATTTTCCTAAAAAAAATACTCCTATAAAAAATATTTAAAAAAAAAAAAAGTTTTAGTTCTATAATATATATATTTAATATTTTACAACTATTTATATATTTTGTTTGTTTTATAGTTTTAGTAATATAGATTTATTATGCAAATTTATATTTAGATTAAATTTTTTTATAGTTATTCATATTATTCACTTTTTCATTAAATCATTTTTCTTGATATATTTTTCATTTTTTATTGCTTATACATTGTTAATATACTAATGTTATATTATATATTTGCTATGATCATGTATATTTTAAACATTAATAATATGGTATTATATTCAAAAATAATAAAACTATTGTTATTTTACGCACTCAAATATAGAGAAATAGTTTCATTGTTCTGTACAAGAGATTCTACTCTATTATGTAAGCTAACATATGTTTTATTCTTGAAAATCTTATAATTAGGTTTTTATTATTTAAACATTAAATTTATAAATATATCCCTTAAATATATAGTATATATATTATTAATGTATATTTATATTTTAACCATACATTATATATTTTTAGTAGAAAATATAAATACATATATGTATGATATAAAGGTATATTTACAACACAACATCCTTAAACGTTTTGATTTAATGTGAGCTATCTTAATTTTTAACAGATCATCTTTATATTTCATATAAACAAAATATATTGATAAATTTTAGCAAATTATGTGCATTAGTTAATTATCTAACATGATAATAAGAATAAACTTTTTTATCAATAAAAATATCCCAATTTTATTCGTCTACGATGACCAATAAAATATTTTTGAGTTCACTGTTTTATTTCTACATAAAACGTTTCTACAATATGAAACTACAGAGAATATATTCTATATATAAAATTTATTAATAAAAATATACATAATAAAAATTAATATAAATTTAATATTTTTGATATCCAAGCTTTTCTAATGGTCGTTTAGGGCAAATGAAACACTTAATATTTCATATATGTATAAAATTTTTTTTTATATACTCTAATTTATCTTTATAGAATACTTCTAAAATTAAACTTTATATTTTATATTGTATAATTTACAATATATATAATTACTTTTTTGTATATTTTATATTTTACTCTTGGTATATTATATATTATCTCTTTTATAGTATGGACTTTTCTTATGTTATAATAATAATTAACACCTTACTAACCTATTCAATAAATTCGTCATACGATTCATTTACTGCTTTAAATTAAGACTTTTATAAAACTATTATATATAAGAAAATATTTATCTTTAATAAACACATTAACTGAAAATCTTTTATTTCTCTCTTAATTGTATAATGGGATATTGGTAAATTAGGAGGTAACAAGCATCCAAATTTTTAATTTAACGTCCTTCAATTATTTTCCTATTTAAAATTTTATACATATTTCAATTAATCATCTTCTTTATAGAGATAAGTTATCAACCAAGTATGTTCTGCAGTACATCCAAATAATATAAAGTACTATTTCCATTACTATTTTTAAATATTCTAAATTATGTTTGTTATATATTTTTTTTGTTTTTTTAATAGAAATATCTACGTAAAAACAATTTTTATAAAATTAACATTCGTAGTAATAACTCATTTAATGTAGCCTTTGTCTTTAGTAAATTAACTTCACGCAGGGTGATAGGCTATATTTACTTTTCTTCTCCTTAAATTTGATAATGCATGTGTAGACATGTATTCTGTTAATTCATGTTTATGACTATCATCTAGACTACGTCTAATTAATTTTTTCCTTATTAATTTTGTATTTATCCAGGAGACAATTGGAGTAAACTATTTTAAAGCGATTCATATAAGAAGTTTATATTAGAATTATTAAATAAATATTTATTATTTTTTTCTTTATTAAAGATAAATATATATTAGTAAATTAGAATACTTATATTTATATTCTTTATTTCTATTTACCTTATATAGAATAAAGCTAATAAATAAAATTCCTGCAAGAGGAAAAGCAACCAACATTAAAATTTGAGATATATTATAAGTAGATTGACCAGTTGTAGGTGTCGTTCCACCAGGAAAATGATCATCTATTCTTTTCAAATCACTAGATTCTGAATGATATTCTTTTATTTCATACTTCAAAGTACGTAGCTTATTCCTAAAACATTCAGGAACATGTTTCTTAAGTACTGCACAGTAACCCTTAGAACTGGATGAATTACAGATTTCATACACTTCATTATATGTATTGGTAGCTTGATCAAGGTATACTTTAGATGCACTATCACACAAATTACTATGAAACTTAAGAGTTCCCTCAATAGTATCATGATATTTACAATATTCATACACAATCTTCATTTTATTAAACTCCTCCTTACTAATACTTCCAAAAAAATCACACTTGCACTTATCCCTTCCAGCAATTTTTTCTGAACAATTTTCAAATACTTTAATAATATCTGAGAACGAACCTTCATTTGATAATGTATTAAATAATTTATTACCTATCCAGTAGTACAAACTATGACATTGTTCATTACACTTATTATCATTATTAGAAAAAGATATGAAACATAAAGCATGTAGAATCTTATCTTCAACACTCTTAATATCTTTGTAACTATTTAATTGAGATTTAAATGGTTTAATTTTATCTTCTTCATCGTAACAATAATAGACCCCTGATGATTCAAAACCTCTATAATCTCTTGAAGATAATAAATCTAAATGACTTTTCTTAGAATTAAAAAAAAAAAAAAAATTACAAATAATGGGAAAATATTATTACTCAGAATAATTTTATTAATGTATTTATTTAAAAAAACAAATATTATTCAATGAATATTAAATATAATGTATTATTAAAAAGTATATAAACCTCTAGCATAGATGTCATTTTTAAAGATGGGTTAATTCCTGGAATATTAGAAATAAAAGAAAAAACATTTTTTTTAAATAATTTTTTATATATATATCACATTAGAAATTAGTATTTTTCTTATGTTATATTAAATATTTAAAAAAGTATATAGTAATTATATTCTTTTAATTTTTTTTCAATTTTTTTTTGAGATATAAACTATATTAACATAATTATTTTCATGTAAAAGTAACATTTATAAATATGATATAGTATTTATAAGATATATATAACAAAAGAATAAATAAGAATAACGATATTTTAAAATTTTCTAACTTACTTAAATGTTACACCACTTAATTACATATATCAAGTAGGATAACGTTTATTTTAATATACATATTCAGAAATTATTTCATATATACATTTATATAATTTTTTTTATAAGGATTTTTGGGTATATATTAATGACAAAATAATTTTTTTACATATATTATTATAAGAAATTCTTCTCTGAAATATGTAATTATATATTTATAATTAATCTGACAAAATACTTTGTCTGTTTAATTACTTATAATTTCGTTGCAAATATTAAAGTTAAGAAATTATTAATAATATATAAATTCATGCTATATTTGTCTTTAAATATATTTAATGAAATATTTATATAATATGTAATATTAAATTTTGGAATGATTATGTGTAAAAAAATAATTTAAAAATATCCATTTTACATTTAATATATAGACCTATTTCCTTGATATATATATTTATCTTTTATATCTCTCTACTTTATACTTATAAATATTATGCTTTTATAATTTTCAAAGTTCTTAAAATACATTTTATGAAACTTTAATTAATAACATCAATATATATAGCAACAACTTATTAATTCTATTAAAAGTAAATGTTTAATATTTTTATAGAGATTAACTGAATCCTTAAAAAAATAAACTTTAATAATTTTTAATTTAATAAAAATGATATACGCCTAAAATTAATTTATTTAAATTATTATTATAACTACATATTTATTGAGAATGTAGTGCACTGTCTTATATAAAATTTTTATAAAATTAAGGATAAAAATATTTAAATAAAATATAATTAAAATAAATTTTGTATAATTGATATTTTTCAGAAATATATATAAAACTAATAATTTATTTGACTATATTATAATTATAGTGAACATTACTAACATATTACGTACTCTACTTATAAGGGGTTTGTCACCACTATTTTACAGTATTAATTTTATGGAGTTATTAAAATAAATTATCGAATAAATCTTTATCTTATATATTAGTATATGAAGAAAGGAAACCATTATTAACCACAATTATCACATGTACTATATTAAATATATTATTATTTATTTTTTTTAATATATCCTTTTTTATTAATTTTAGTATTTATAATTCTATTTTATATGTATATTTTGCAGTACGTAAACAAAATTTTAGTATTTCACATTAATATAATTTGTTATACTTAATGTTAATACTTGTTAATATAAAACATGAATTCCATTTTATTTTTATATACCTAAATGATTTCTCTCTTAATATATATGATTACATTTTATACATTACTTCTAACAGTATTATATAAGTTCTTTCATTACATTTTCCTATTACAATTTTTTTTAGGTCTTTCATAATTCTTAATCTATAATTATATATAACTGTACATTATGGTTACACATATAAATATTCGTAAAAATTGTAGCTCGTAAAATTTTTTTTTTCTTTTTAAAAATGAATGATTTTTTCCTAATTAAATTATGGAAATAATTATATGAATAATAATAAAAATAACTTAGTAGTATATATTGTACCTGTAAAAAATTTTGTTCACTGAAAATTCATTAAATAGAAGTTTTATTTTGTTAAATGATCCTTTTTATTTTTACTATTTCATTTTTATTATTATACTATACTTAAACTCCCATTATTATTTGAGGTTGTGCAATAGTAAATATAAGCTTACCTTTATAAATAAATTTTTTATTCTTATTTTAATTTTTTCACTATATATTATATAATTATGTGCATCTTTTGTAAAAAGAATGTAAATTTTTGTGGGCATAATAAGAATCAGGATAAATACCGAATTCTATTTATTATCTCTAAAAAAATTACGGTTTCGTATGTATATAATAAAACGGAGAGAAAAAAAATTTTCTAACATTTTACGCGGTACTAATATTGATCAAGTTGTTAAGCAAGCATTAGAATCTGAACCTCAAGAATTTCTGTCAAAGGAATCTTCAGGTACGCAAAGTAATACTGAAGAAATTCAAAATATTCTAACTGAACAAAATGTATTTTTAGAAACGCCACTGCAACTTCAATCTAAGGGTACATTACCACCAGATCTTAATGCACCGCAAGATCCAGATCCTCAAGGGTCACTATCACATCATTCCCCTGAATCTCCTCAGTTGTCTCCTGAAGTATCAGCCTCTGCCTCAGGTTTTTCAAATTATAATGAGCCAATTAAAACTATATGTACCATTAATGCTACTTATTCTTCTATTTTTTAAATAACTGCAATATATAACATATACATTTAAAATACCATTACAGATTCAAAATACCATACAATTAATTCATATATATCTCCTATTCTAATAAGTTTCCTATGTGTTATTTTATTTTCCCTTTTTACTAAAGTAAAATAGATCTTAACAATTAGAAATATGGTAATGATTTGTTTACTGTTATAATTTACTTTATAAATATCTATTTTTTATATTATAGTACGCTTTAATAGGATTGTTCAAACAAAAAAAGAAAATAAGAAGAAAACAGGTGAAATTTCTGAGATTACTGGTACCTTCATTTTCTAACAATAAAAGTAAACATTTTACAGATGATCATTTAGTAAACCCTATATATGATGATGAAGAAATCATAAAAACAATTAAAATAAATGAACTTACAAAAAATGTAAATTCGTCAAAGCGACAAAAAGACAGATCCAATACCATAATAGAAGTACATAAGAAAGTACTTGAAGAATGCAGAAATGAAGACTGGGAAAACAACAAAGAAGCATTCTTAGAAATATGTATAGATAAGTTAGCAAAAGAGAATTATAGAACCAATCCTAATTTAACAGATAATGATCTAATAAAAGAAAATATTAAAAGTAGCAATGATATTAAAAAACAAAATATTCTATGGAATAAATGGGTAGAAAGACATAGATATCTTTTTGCAAAATTGAAAAAAGAAGACTGGTATAATAATTTGAAAAACGAATGGAAAAAAGAACTCGCTTATATACAAGAAATTGAAAAATTAAAAAAGAAATCTTCTAATGAAAATCGAAAAATTCCATTCTTAGAAATAGAGAAAGATCTATGGAAACAATGGATATCAGAAAACTGTAATATTATAGAACAGTATTTGGAACAGGAATGGCTTAAGGTATTAACAGAGAAGTTGCAGAGTATATCAGAAGAATGTGTAAGTGAAGAAACCATAAATTATATATCATTAATAAATATAGAAGAATTGCAGAACAAAGAAAATTATAAAGAATTATATAAATATATAAAAAAAAAATTATTGACAAAGCTGTGTATCCTTGTGCTTATGTCGATATTAGAAGAATGTACAAAAGAGGTAAATTTTAATAATAGGAAATCATACTTGGATAGTTCAATAAACGAATGGAAGGCAGAAGTATATTCAGGTAACAAACAAGAAATTACAGAAAATATAATTGAATATAATAACAATGATATAGAAAATAAAAGAAATAAGGAATTACATGCACATATAGAAAATAAAAATTTCAGGAATGAGATAGAAGACTGGAGAAGAGAAAATGACATATATGCAAATTCTATAGTTAATGATGGAACAATCAAAAAATCCCATGATATAGCAGAAAAACACATTTCATAAATTCATACGAATACAACCAAAATTTATTTAAGATGAAATACAGCTAAAAACAAACGTTATTTAAATTTTGTAATACCTCTAAAAAATAAAGAAGTAGAATGTAAAGTAATATGTAATAAAGAAGAAAAAAAGCGACATGAAATTTGAAGTTTGAAACTCAGACACTTAAAATATATTATTATTATATAGAATTTTTTTTCTTTCTGAAAAAATATTCATTATAACATTATATTAATGCTCTATTCAATAAAATTAGTAAGAATATATTATATATATTAAAAAAAAATAAAAATTGATATTTGCATGTTCCAAAATATTAAACTTAGAAAAAAATAATATTTTGAATAATAAAAAAGAGCAAAATAAATAAATTTTAACACTATTTTTGAATTAATATAATATTATGACATAAATTTATATGATTATATTTTATTCTATTAAATATAACTATACAATATTCTTCATTTTTGAAAAGAAAATTATTCTGTAACCTATAAGTATTCGCATTATTTGGAAATTAATGTTTTAATTGATATAGTAAATCTTTTCATTAAAGAAAAATGATGTTAAAATATATGAAAAGTTTATTATATGCCACATATATTTTATCTTATAAAAAAGTAAATCATATATTCCATAAAAAAATGTTAATCTCTATGCCCTAATAAATGTTCTCATATTAATAGTTCTCATTTATTATAAATTTATAATACTTTAACTGTTATATATATAATAATTTTTCTCTTGAGTTATCTATATATTCTCAAAATGGAAAAAACATATATAAAATTTCAATCTCTTAATAAAGAATTTAATTTTTTTTCTCAACAAATATTGTGGCTTAAATGAAAAATGATCATATATATATATGTACATTAATATCATTAAAGTATTTTTTACCTTTGTTTATACAAGTTTTATTAAAATATATTTAAAATATCAATGAAATTATTAAAATGACTAAAATGAAATAATAATGAAATTATTCTGGATACATAAGTTTTTACAATAATATGTATATATTATTAACTTTTAAAAAAGGATATAAACCAATAATTAGAAACGATTCTTATGGTTTATTGGTCTCTTTTTTTATACATTATAATTTATTAACATTTTAATAAAATCAAAGATATAAAATATAATTATAAAAAAGTATATAAGTTAAACAGTACTAAATTGATAAATTTCAACACTTTTTTAAAACGAAGTACAAATGAAAGAGAATAAGATTATTTCAAAGAAATTTCAAAAAATATCATATATTTTTATTTTTTTCCTTTCAATTAAATATCTATTTTTATTTTTATTATATTAATAAAAAATATTTTGATACTTCCTTTTTGAGTTTTGAAGGGTGTTTATAAATTTTGACTTTCAATAATTCTTCTTTTTCTCTTTTTTGTAATTACAGAATAATACTTTTCTTTAATATCTAGTTAATAAGATTATTTCTTCTTATTCTTTTTTATATTATTTTATAAATTATACGTATATGCATATATATATTTATAACATACACGAATAGTAGATCTATTATTTAAAACAGATAAACCATTTTGATTCATAATAATTTTTTACTTTATTCGTATACCATAAAAAATAAGTAAATTATAAATTTTTGTTTGCCGATTTCTATTGAGTAAAAACTCTAATAACAACATTTTGTTTATTTTTTAAATTATATAATTAATGCAGTAATAATATTAAGAACAAAAATAAAAAATATACTATTCTGAATTAATTTTAAGTATTATGATCAAGTCACACAATCCTAGTTGGAATGTAAATTCTAATTTGTAATATAATATCCTCATACTACACAAAACATATATATTATAGTATATCAATAATATATTTTTCAGAAAATAATTATTTTTATTTATTATTAATATTAACATTATTTATATTTCGAAAATTTTTAATAAATTAAAATTAATTTAAATATTCTTATTTTATATGGCAAATAATAAATATATAGTTCTTTTAAAGTATATTAATTTTATATAAAAAAGGCAATTTTAAAAAAAATACTTTTAAATTTTATAATATAAGATATATATCACTTTTATATTTAGATAATATTGAGTATATAGTACAATAATATTAATATGTAGGATTTCTTTTAATTTTTATATTTGATATATGAACTTAATAATTTATTTAATTTAATTATAATAATATAAACATATTTCAAGTTAAAATTATATTAAATATTATAAAAGAATATTAACATACATAAACTTATAAACATATTTATGATTTAATACAAAGTTCAAATAACAAAACCGTAATTTTTTGAAATATATATCACTCCATGATAACTATGTAACTATATTAATTGAAACGCTTATGTAAAAATTAAAAAAAGATATTTTAATATTATAAATAAAAAAATAAAATATGAACCAAAGAATATCCATTGTAAAATAAATTTAATCAATATTTATTTTAACAGTTATAATAATTATAGTACTATTATAACTTCTACATCGTTCATGAAGAAAAAGACAATTAATTACATATATGAAATAATAATAGAAATAATTTTTTTTTTATAACATTTTATATTTTTTTTAAAATATATATGATTATGTATTAAATATATTAGTACAGTAAAGATATAACTTATAATTTATATATCACACTAAATATATATGAATCTTGGATATTTTAGAACAATATTATATATAAAAAAATAGAAAATTTTTATTATTATTTTCTAAGTACGTCGCATTAAATGTTATTACGTTGTTGAATCATTTTGAAATATATTATTCATAAATAAAATATAAGAGAAAAACAACATTGGAAAATATTATAATATTAACTTTTGAAGCTATTTTATTATATATAAAAATAAAAACATCTATCATAAAAATGATTACTAATAGGTTGTATGCTCTGTAGCTTATAATGATAAATTTTGATTAACGTATTAAACTCTATTTTTGTAATGCTACAAGTACAAATGATTTCAATAATAAGTTTCATTAAATAAGTCAGGATAATTATTAAATTTTTCTTTTTTTCTTTAATATATAACTATAATTAATTTATAGTATAAAAATTCTTAGTTTTTCTGCATACATTTATATATTGAATACAGATATATATTATACCACACCGAAATTTCTCAGGAAGAAAGTAAAACTTTGACTTTTACATATTATAGGATTAAGACAATTGACAGATTTTTTTATAATTAAACGATATAGTTTAGTTATGGAATATTATATTTATCATAAAAACAAATTTTATCAGTAGCTATATTTTGAATTTAACAGATTAATACTTATTTTCATGTAATATAATACATTATAGTTAAATTTCTATTTCATTTAATTAAATTATAATTTTAGTAATATTGTTAAAGTTCAGTTTCTTAACCAATATATACACTGTAATATCTTATTATAAATATTAATTGAAATATTATGAAAGTTATTATCTTAACAATAAAAAAAAAAGTTATAAAATAAAAAAGAAAATTCTATACATTATAAGTAGTTAATATTTGTCTGTTTATAACATTTTAAAAAGCCAAAACGAATTTCTAAATCGTTATTTCAGTATTATAGGAAATTTATATGAGAATGAACTAAAATTAATTTATTTTTTGTAATATATATCAGTTTAATTATATAAGCATTAAATGAATAAAAAAATAGGGAAGTGTATTTTTCTCTATAATTTTTTTTATTCAGAATAAAATAACATTGTTTTTTAAAAAAAATATTATTTTATAAGTTAAAAGCGTTTGTCTTATATTTTACTACGTGCAAACAACTGATTCTAATATTAATATAAATTAAAGAAGAAATTTTCCTAAGTATTTTTTTTTTTTTAAATTCTATGTATAAAAAAAAGGAATACACCACATATAAACATATATATACTTTTTTTCTTTTATATAAATATTAATATTACATAAATTTAATTTTAGTTACTTAATTCACGTATACATATATAAAATGACACCAGGAACTACAGAAGAAAAGGTAAATTTATTTTTATTTTATAATTATATATATTATTGTGTCAAAGGATACATTGTTCTAGAAATGATATATAAATCTATTTAATTGAAATATCATTTTTCTTATTAAAATATTATTATTATATTCTTTTTATTTTTAGGAGAATACCGTGACATTATTTCTTCAATATAAAAAAGAATTTGAACAAACACTCTCAGATACTCAGAATAGCAAAGGTAGTGGGGGTAATCCTGGAAGGTATTGTAGCCCTGAAAATTTTAATTTTATTACTGATACTGATCAGACCTTTATCTCTCCCTGTCAAGATATTGGTAGATATTTAATTGAAATAAAGCAATATTATAATTCTTATGACCCGAAACGTTGTAAATACTTGAATTACCGGATAAATTCAGATGAAAAATATACTAAGAAGCCTACTTGGCTTGAACAATATATAGTTCTTTCGTCCAAAATAAATAATATATGCAAGGACGAAATAAAAACGATTAATTCTGATATTTTAAAAAACCTTAAACAACTATATAGTTATTATGATGCTTTTCACAAATATGATGGCACAAATGGCATATCTAATGGCGGTTACTGTAATAAAATTCAAGAATGTTACAACTTTTATACTGAACATTATGACAAATGTCAAAAAAATAGTAATGACGCTTTTTGTGAGGAGTTAATCAATTTCAAGAAAGCATATGATAATAAAATGAGCACTGTAAATCCTTGTCCTAGATTACCATACATTTTACCCCCTACAAACACAGATTATATATTTGTTGCTAGCATAACTACAGCTATCACGTTACTAGGAACAATGACTTTATTTTTGTTATATAAAGTTAATAAAAATTATACATAAATATATGGATATTTTACTACACATCGTATAATTAATTTCCACAAATAATTACAAGACACAAAAAGTTATATTTTTAAGTAAATATACATATTTTTTTTTTTTCATACAGTTTACTCCATTGAAATCATGGTTACATAGTCTTTCACAAAGGAAAAAAATGATTGAAGTTAATGAAGATCAAGAAGAAACAAGAGGATCCTTATACAATGTGCATGAGGATATAAATAGAAATTATGAAGGAAGTTTTCATAATATAGGTTATCATTCTCAGGGGTATCCTTAAAGATAAAAAATTACACACAATATTATTTTCATAGAATATTTAATCCTCAATGTTGTAAAGCTTACATGAATATAAAATTTATTAATAAATAAGATAAACTAAATATTAAAAAAAAACAGTTGTGCATAAAAATTACAGAAATAATGATATAAAATTTATCAACAGAAAATGTTACCATAAATATAACACTACTGTACGAATAGGAAAAACAAATTCCACTTATTCAAAAAACTTTCTTTGGTATATAAAATGTATAATTCTGAAACTTTAACATATAGCCTTATATTACACAAAAATGTTGATTTTCATATACAATATCATGAAGTAAAGTTTAATTCATAAGTATTGAAAACTACAAAAAGAGAAAAAGTAACAGAAGTATTAAAAATATCACCTATAACTTTATTACATATATAAAAAAGAAAAATCTTAAAATATTAACATTATTCAAAAGATAAAAATAATATACATTTTTTATTTATAACGATATTTTAAATTTATATTAATATTTGTTTCCTCTTAATTAATTAGAATTAAAAATTTAATCCTACATACAACAATTTTAACGTTGTTTTCTTCAAATAGTGGATATTATACGTGTCATAGTTGTAAGGAGTTGTATGCATGAAAATAAGAAATATGAATTCTGTTGTTACTCGTATTTACATAGGAAGACTACTATATATTATTTAATAAATCATAAATATGTTTTTCTGAAATAATTGTCTTAATTTTTTTCTTGATCCCTTAATACCCTTTTATATTTATGACATCTAAGGAGTATAAAAAAAAGATATATGATAAATGAAAAAAATATATAAAGTCCTTATATAATTATAATTATTTCTCTAAAGTAAATCATAATAGTAACAAATAGAATTTATATTTCTGTATTTCATTTTTACTTTATACAATGTCAAAAACAATAATATTTGCATATGTATTATAGTAGTTAAAATGATAATATGCAAAAATTAATAAAATTAAAGGATAGTTCTTCACATCAGGTCTATTATAGAATTCAACTTTAATAGTTACTATAGAACTAATTATATACACTTTACTATACACATGTTATTTTATAACTAGGAGTTCCCGTTTTTCAACGTATAAAATTTTTAAGTACCTTCTCATCTGTAATTAGAAATTTCAGAATATACACTCATTTTAATTTCTACACATAATTACTTTTTATCATGAATTTTAAAATATATTTATAAATTTAGATGTTAATTTATATACGAGGTGTTTTTTATAGTGTTTAATATCAAATTCAAAATAATAATATATAAAAAGGTATTATAGAAACAAATCTACATTATTGAAACATTGGCATGTTCATATAAAAAAAATAAAATAAAAATTTTCTCATAATTATTTTGTAATCAATTATATATTTCGTAACTATTTATAGTAATAATAAATTCATACATAAAAATTTCTCTGAATATGATTCATAATTTTAAGCAATTCCAATACACTACTTAATTTTGTTATATTTCTCTAATTTGTATTATTATTTTTATTGTTTTATATAATATAAATATATATATTTATATTTATTTTAATTTGTAAATTATGGTACGTAAATAAATACAATATATTATATTAAAAATAAAGAAAGAAAAACGTTACAATAAATTTTCTATTATATATATTTTATCCCATTAAAAGATATTATATACAATAACCATAAATGTCCACAGTATTTTTAGTTAAAATTTGCACTGTAAAATACAATTATTTCTGTTATTAACAATAATTTTCATATATAATATTTTACAGTATATAAAGATATATATATATGGATAAAAAATAATTAATTCTTATATATTATATACATAAAATTAAATATTTTAATAACACATTGCAATATATAACGTTAACTAAAAAGTAAAAATATAGTATATATATATATAACATTCTTCATAATATATTATTAATTAGCCCTTAGTAAATTAGATTAAAAACATAATTTAAATAAATTTGAATATTAAATGAGCTTGGAGAGAATTTAGTTACATTAATTTATAATACTCACATATAATAATAAACCTTAATTAATTCGTAAGAACTTTGGTTTTTTATTACATGTATGTATTTTTATATTCATGTTATTGAAAATTTTAAACACCTTAAAAACTTTTTTATTTTAAATATATTTTATAATACATTTATCATAAAACAGTTTTTCATAAAAATTTATTATATTTGCTTTCTACAAAAAAAAAAAAAAAATAACGGTCCTTTTTCTTATCAAGCACAAAATAAGACATTTAAAATTAATTTAAAAGAAATAATACATTTTTTTTAATTAGGTATCTAAATAATCATTTTCGACTAAAAACGTAAAATAAATGAATAAGTATTATATCCAGTATTTAGGATTAACAACGTGAATTTTCCTGACAATTTGATGAAACAATAGTAAATTCACATTTTATGTTAATTTTACGCATAGTATTTACACTTCATGTATAAGTATAATTAAATGCACATATATATATTATTCCAGAATACATAATTCAATCAATTCCTTAAAATACAACATTTAAAAATAAAACAGTAAAACTGAGGATTTAAATACATATTTCTATAACATATATCAAAATAGTTATGCATATTCATAAGAATTTTTGAAATTTAATAAGATTATGTGCATATCCTATTCATGTTTTGTTTCTAATTATACTGCATAGTTTATCCTTCTATATTGAATATTTTTTTACCATAGGAATTAACAACATTATAGTAAATTTTAGATTTAATTCGCTTTTTTGTATTAAATTTTTCAATTTTTTTTAAAGTATAATTAATACCTAATACAACTAAAGCTGCAACAAAAAATAAAACTCCTGAAATTAGTGGTGGTACTGCATATAATATGTTATCTATTACAACTAATCCTGTTTCTCTTCCAATTACTAGTTCCATAAAAAGAACATATATTGATAAAAGTACTAATCCTGACTATAAGATTACAAAAGGTGGCTTAATATTTTAAAATATCTCTTCATTTAGCATCCTATTTGAATTCTATTTATCAATTTTCTTGTTATTCTGAGTTTTATCTATTAAACATAATTCGATGGGTATTTTTTTTTCAAGATATTCATCAATACTCTTATATAAAGAAGATTTTTTTTTCTTAACTAATTTATTCCTTTCCTCTGCTTTTAATAAAATTTCTTTTATTATTTTTCTTCGTAATTTATGGTCTCTGTCATTTTTATATATATTTATTTTTTCATCCATTAATGTAGTGCCACCATTATGATCTAATGTATATCCAGTTGATATTACATTCATTGAATTCCCTGATAATAGTCTATTAATTGTTAAACCTGAATACTCATCTAGTAAACTATTATTGTTCATAGATTTACAGCAGGTATACTAAAAATAAGGAAGTAAATATTTATTATTTACAAGTATTTGTATTATATACTAAGAATATACAATTTTTAAAAATATAATATAAAACCCAAAAAATTAATAAGAAGAAATATTAAAATACTACATTATTGTTATAATGGCTTATCCAAATTAAAAGGGGAAATGCAAGTATTTTAACAAAGATGAGTGACTTAATATTTTCCAACATTATATATGTTAGTGGTATTATATGTTTAAAAATGAAATTATTATCTATAGCTTAAATTCTGCAGATGATAAAATAAACTTCTAACATTACTTTAAATTTTTTTATTTTATTATAAAAGTCATAAATCGAATTTATATTGATGTAACTCATATTATATTTTACAATTGAAAAATAAATTTAATATTGATTTGATATAATTTCTATAAAGATTTATTATACAATAAAAGATAATAACAACATAAAATATCACGAAGAAGAATATTATTAAATAAGATGAAATAAAAACGTAAATTATTCATTCAATTATAAAATTCTTTCATTTATTTAAAAGAAAGTATAACATGTAGAAAATGTATACTTATATAAATTCAGAAGCTAATTTTGAACTTTTACGTTGTTTTTAAGTATCAATTCTAATTTTATACTTCTTTTTGGTATATGATCATTCTTTGGTTAAATAATATTAATTGTTCTGACAATAAAAAACATAGAAAGGATATATGAACTTATAAAAAATATTTTTCATTATATAAAATATTCGTTAATATCTATCTGAAAAAACGCATATTCATTTATAAGCCATTTTTATTAATAAAATTGAATTTATTGTTACTCTGAAATATATTTATTTATGTATATTTTTAAGCGTACTGTGATAATAGTCGTTATATTTTTGTATAAGTATTTTTGAATATAAGAATTTAAATTTAAATCGAAATACTATTTATTATTATTTAATAGAATACTTAAAAATATTTGATTATCTAATTTTATCCATTCCTTTTCAAAACGTACATAAATATATGATGAAAAATATTAATATAAAAATAAGAAGGAATTTAGTATATAAATATTTTATGCAGTTAAATAATTTCAGAAATTTTCTTATCCATACATTATTACAAATAAAAGTAATAAAAAAAAATATATATATAAGATATATAAAGGGATGATAAAAAAACAATTAGGAATATAAAAATTTTACTAATTTTTAAATCGTATAATTTAAAAATTAATTCACAATATATAATATTTTATTTTAATTCATACTATTAAAAACATAATTTTAAGATGAAATATGATCATTTAATATTTTCGTATAATATAAAATTTTCTTGTAATAATAAAATTATTTTACATCCTATTTATTTTCCTCTTTCTATATTTATAATACTGGGGATAATAATTATAAATCTATTATATTAAAAAAAAGTTATTAAAAATAAAAAAGAAATTAAGTACGTTTATTTTCATATGTACATAATTAAAAAAAAAAAATTTA
Organism: Plasmodium malariae; assembly: GCF_900090045.1. Taxonomy (NCBI): domain Eukaryota; phylum Apicomplexa; class Aconoidasida; order Haemosporida; family Plasmodiidae; genus Plasmodium; species Plasmodium malariae. The sequence continues at coordinate 1,217,808 of NC_041777.1, read as the reverse complement.
TTACATTTAAAATAATTTTTTTGAATTACTACAGTAAGTTGTAAGAATTCAAATAATATATCTTTACTCCATTATAATTTATGTACTTATTGTAACTTTTTACATATGATACTTCTTTTGTATGGTTTAAATGCGTTCATTATTTAAACTTACATATATTTAAAAAGTTAAAATTTTTTACATAAGAAAAATTGTGGTAAATAAAATTTTATAAACAAAGCAGTATATAAATTTTATTAAAAAATAAATTACGAAAACTATTAAGCATTATATTATACAAAAAAATAGGATGTTAATTTGATCATATAATCAAGAATATTAGTGAATATTTATTATGCTAAAACTTTGTTTTTTTTTCTTCCATATATATATTTCTGTATAAATATAATTAATTTTTTTTTTTTTTTATAATGAAAGATTAATAATAAAAATGTATTTATATAATAATTTACGCTATAACTTCAAATATAGTTTTAATTATATTTTTGTTACCAAAAAGAAGTAATATATAATTTTTAAAGGATATCGGGATTAATTCTTATAGTAACATTTATTTTTTCTTATTGCATTTTTTTCATACAAATAATTATATTAAAATTTTAAATGATGAAAATTTTTTAATTCATCGGGCTCTCTACAATTATAATATATTTTTTTAACAACTAGCATATTATAATAGTAAAATATTTCAATGATACATTTAATATGCAATTTGCCTTAAGTGTGTATTAAAAAAACTATTATGCAATACTATGTTTGCAATATATATAAATTTTGTTTTATGCTTATAAAAGTATATTTATGGTAATGGAATCCCCTTTCATTCAAAAAGTAATGTAAAATAAATAAAAAAATATATATATTTTTTGAAATAAAAAAACTTTGTTTACGGATGATAATATGACTTTTAATCAAAATTTAATATATATGTCTTACTATAAAAATAACTATTCTGAATTTTAATTTATGATTTATATAATAATTATATTTTAAGAACCTTAAAGGTCTATTAATTTATGTGCTATTTTATCGTTATAAATATATATGATAAATTCAAAAATTCAGATTTATTTTTATGTTAAATAAAAATATATTATACATCTTATGCTAGAAGCTTTAACAGAGAATAACATGTAGTCATTACAAAGTATAATTTGTATAAATGTAATGAAAAAAATTGTTCTTTCAATACATTTTTTGAAACACATAACAATTTAGAACTTAAATTATTCTTAAATATCAAACTTGTATTTTTCTATTTATGATACGTAATTTTAAGGCTTGTTAAAATTGAAGATATTTAAAAAAAAACATTAAAAAAAATTACATGCAAAAATAAAAGAAGTAATATATATTGTTAATGAAATAAGTGTTTTATTTTTTTTCAACTTGATAATTGTGTCAAAGCACATTAATTAAATTATTTATTATATATAATGTAATTAACAGTCAAATACGAAAATAATAATACATATTATATTAAGAACAGAAATATAACCTTTTCATTATTTAAGCCAAAATAAATGATATTTAGAAAAAACTTCAACAGATTATATATTAATATTTTCTTAATTATTTCCCAATATTTCATCTTTTTAATGGTATAAAAAATATATAAAATATATAGATTACGTAAATACAAATTTTCAATATAATATAAATTCAAGTAATTTGTGCAATATTGAGTAACAACTACAATTAGTTACAAAAATATTATAACATTTAGTTTAAAAACTTCCTTTAATTGTAATGATTTAGAATCCTAAAGATTGTACGTAGTTCTAAGTAATTCATAAATAAAAAAGTACAACACTTCATGGTATATTTATAATTTCAAACATAGACTATGTTAAAAATTATATCTTTTAAAAAGATTTATACTTTAGAACCGTTTATAAAACATACCACATAAAATATATTTTATAGAATAAATATTAACATTCTTTCTTTGGTAAAAAAAAAAATTTATATACGTACCACTGTAATACATATTATTCATATACATACGTTGAATGCAAAAAATGACACATCATTGTTAACATCACTATAATAGTACATTTTTTTAGGTAACATAAGCAAATAATAATTTTAGACTTCAAAAAGGAAAAAATATGTTTAATATAATAGAAAGCGCAACCATCCAATAAAATTACATAAATAATTCCATTATATATTGATTTTAATGCCAATATATATAAATTATTTATAAAATCTATTTTAAAGCGAAGATTTATATATCAAGAAAAAATAAATGGATATACAGAAGTCATTCCTTAAAATAAAAATTGAAAATTATTCAAACAGTCAAAAATTCAAATTAACAAAATGTCTAAAAACATACAAGTTTATTGTTTCCCAACAAAAACACTGGTATACGTATCTGTAATTATAAAATAAAAATAGTTATTATTATGGCTGTTAAGTATATCACTAAAGATATGGCTATATATGTTAAATTCATCTTCACAGAAAAATATATATTATTTCTTACATAATCTTTTTTTTAACTTAATATTTTCATATTTTATAACTTTTTTATAGTAGTAAACCATTCCTAATATAAATATAACAACAAATATAAGAAATGGTACACCATAAATGAACGTAGTTGATGCACATATTTTTACTAAATTACCCCATCCATCTTTGCTTAACAATGTAACCAAAGACCCATCTACTCCAGGTGGTCCTCCAGATGTTGGATATAACAAGTATAATAAACCCAACAACCCACCCTCGGTAAATTTCTCTAATGAAAGATCTAATATCGGTAGTATCAATATAAATATAAATAACAAAAGTAAAGCAATTCGTATTCTGCGTTTTTTACGTGCTAGTTTTTTATATTCTATATATTCAATAATTTTGCTATTTTTAACATAATCTTCATAATCAAGTTCTTTAAATATTTTTCTTTCAAAATCGAAATATTTTTTTGTTTTAGGTATAACACATTTATTTTTCTCAACATTTCTATCGTATTCCTTAATATATAATGAACGTCTACATGATTGTTTGTGTTTTCCATCTGTTCCTCTTTTATTATTAGATATATATCTTTTATCATTCACTTCATTATTTGGAGTTTCGTCTATAAATTTTGCAATACATGAATCCTTATCGTGTTTATGTTTTGTTAATAATCTATAATTTCTAGCATTTAATTTTCTAAAAAATTTGCATTCTTCTTCAAAATAAACATTTAGAGAGCTCTAAACAAAAAAAAAATGTAAATATTTCTTATTTTTATATAAAAAAATATTCTTATCCTAAGAAAAAGCATTAAAAAAAATAAACAATTAAAATATAAATAATACAAATATTTCGAATAATACTATAATACCATGTCATTGTAAAAGTAACATATCCAAGGTAATAGTATAAAAGTTGAAATATTAATAAATAAAAACAACGCAATATTTTGTTCCATACTATAAAACTCTAAAGTTGTAATTTATTTAGAATGACTTATGCTTATAATAAAGTATAATATATTCAACGAAATATAGTGTTACCTGTATATTTTCAATTTTTATTCATTATTTTTTCATAGAACATAATAATATATATATACGTAAAATGTATTTTACCACGCGAAAAAAAATATAAAACCTTTAAAAATATATAATACATTTTTAAAATTTACGTTGTGAATAAAATACGACTTTCAGTGAAATACTATATTTTTAGCTCTTTTATAAATACTAAAAAATAATAACTTAATTATTTAATATAGTCGAGTTATTACAAGTTCTTTTTATATAAATTTTTTAAAGTAAAAAAAGATGCATGATATATTAATATTTCTATATACTCATTTAATTTACATAAAAAAACGTATAGAATATAGATCTATTGCTATATTTTATATATTAGGGAAATAACTTCTAATTTGATTGATATATTCCTACTAATAATTATAATTCCTAAGATATTACACTTTAATAAAGCATGTTATTTATTTTATAAAATGTGAATTATTATATCAATGCAATAATTGTAGTAAGTAGATAAATAGTCAATAACTTGTACAACCTTTTTTATTTTGTGAAATATAACACACTTTTCAGTTGTCATATGAAAAGAAGCTTTATATTATGTTTTACAATATATTTTGAAAGTTCAATTTATGATGCACTATCCAATCTATGAATAATTATATATATTTCATAAGTAATAAAAGAACTATTTATTATTTTTGTGTTATATTTTTAAATAATTAAACTCTTAATTAAATTTAATTTGTACCGTTATTTCTAAATGATGATTTTTTAAATCGATTCCCTTAATGTTTTTATTTTTTTTCCACATGTATAATTAAAAAAATATTCATATATTAGAAAGAAAAGAAAGAACTATCACAGTGATATAAGTATATGAATGTTTCATAAACTATTATAATTTAAAAAATTTCAAATAATATAAATTATAATATTAATACACAAGTTATTTTATGGAAATTATAAATAAGGAAGTCTAACAATACGATTTACCAAAATATATTATTCAGCAACTTTTTTATTGACAATTTTAAAGCAGATATATTAGTTTTTGTTTTGTATTTTACAAATATATTTTGTCAAATAAACAATTATACAGATTCATATTAATAAATGAATTCAAATAAACGAAAATTAATTTTTTTAATTATACTTATATAGTAAAAAGTATGATTTATATAAAAATTTCTGCTACATATGTAGTATGAAGCATAAAATGACAATTATAGAATTATTATATTCACAAAAAAAATTACTATAGAAATTCTAAATTTTATTTTATTTTATTTTTCTTTTTAAAATATATTATTCATTCGGCCAACATATTATGATATTAACAGAAAAGAAAAAAAAGTAAAATTTAAAAAGCTATATTATAATAAAAAAAAAAAAAATTTAAATACAATAAATATAATTATTATCGTTCTTAACATACAAAACAAGGCACATTAATTGTTAATTTTAAAGTAATAATTCCTTTTCATAATAATTTTAAAAAGTAATAATTTTATAGTAGAAAATGATAAAAAATATAAAGCAGCAAAATTTTTAGTTAAAAAGTAAATTAACAAATGAATATAATAAAATAACATTAAAAGTAGTGTTATTTATTAAATCTAACAAACAAACATATATTATTTGTTGAAATTTGCATATAAACAGATATATATATATATATATCTTAAGCCATAATAATTAATTCAGAAGAAAGAATACATTAAATTACAAATTAAAAAAATTTCAAATATTCAAATTTACAAAAAATATCAAAACTTTCTTTTTTTACATTTACGTATAAATATTACTGCATATATGTAGGTTCATATATATAATCTAAAAAATTATTATATTTAATATGTCATTAATGATATTTCAGGTAGTACATAACATTCAAAGGCTTCCTTAAAAAAATAAACTTATTGCTTACCATTCATTAAACGCTTCCAAAAACCCAATTTTTTATGTTTTATAACATTCTTATAATAATAAAAAATTCCTTGAATAAGTATAATTCCCAATATTAAGATAGGTAAACAATAGACTAGAACACCAAATACTTTAATTCCTGTAAGGTTTTTCAGTTGACATGTAGAGGACAATAAAGATCCCGAAGATTCAGCAGAGTCGACTGGTGGTTCGTTATATCCTAATAAACTACATAATGTATTTAATAATTTACCTACAGTACTAAAATTACCTAATGATAAATCCACTATAGGTATAATTAATACCAATATGAACAATAATAAAAGTGAGCAAAGTCGCAATCCATATTTTTTACGTTTTAATTTTTTGTAATCCTTATCATTAATCAGCATCATTTTTTTAAAAAATGCCTTATCATCAAGTCCGTTCATTATATTTTTTTCATAATGGTTATATGATTTATGAAACATAGTACTTTTCTTTTTCATAAGTTCCTTAATCAATTTATCCTTAATTAATGAACATCTATATAATTTTTCTTTTTTTTCTTTTTCCCATTTTTCATTATCAGTTGTTAGTAATTTTTCTTTTTTTCTTTTTATATCAAATGGTATCTTTAATTCTAAATCTCCAACATTTGAAAAAATACCCTTTCCACATTTACTTAATAATCGATAAATTCGTTTATCTAATTTCCTATCAAAACCATAATTATCTCCTAAAAATATGTTAAACATGCTCTAAAAAAATATATAGAAATTTCTTATATAAATAGATAAATACCCCCATTATAAAAAAAAATATTAATCAATAAATAAAAACAATAATAATATGAATAACACAAATGTATTCAAAGGTTATTATCATACCATGTCACTGTAACAATGAAATATCCAATATATAATGATATATATATAAATTTTGATAAAAATGATTAACTTAAAACGTTTTTCCATGTTAAAGATATCTACTATTCTCATATGTACAATAAATAATAAATGAAGATTAAATTATATACTTCCAGAAGTAAAAAAATACCTATTTCTTTTTATTAATATTCCTTCATAAAAAATTAGTTTAAGATTAAATTACATAATTTCAATTCATTCATATATATTTACAACATATAATGTAATTACATGTTAATATAATAAAACAAAATTTTTTTATGACTTTTAAGTATTAGTAAATTTTGGATTTATTTATATTATACATTGCACAAAAAATATAGATATACGCTAGTGTCCTAGGTATTTCTAGTATAATAATTATTTTTATTTTTATGTTTTCCTACTAAATATTCTAGTTTTATAAATATTATATATCAAAAAATATAATTATTATTGATATATAACAATATAACTTATTACAATAATAAAAAAAAAGAATTAAAAAATGGAGAAAATATACATTTTTTGAAATTTTCCATGTTTTACTAATTATATCACATCCTTTCTGTTATTATCTAGAATATATTTCAGAATTCCTATATCATAAATAAATGTATACTCTATAAAAAATTATATATATTAAAGGTAAATAGAGAGAATTCTTTTTATTTTCTATAACAATTTTAGAAAATTATAATTTTGTGCTAAGAATAATTTGTAGGATTATTTCTAAATTAATATTCCTCTAATTAATCCAGATAATTTTTTTAATTTTATCTTTATTAGGATAAATATGTATCCAATTTTTTGCATTATTTCCTTCTCTTGGTTCCTTTTTAATATTTTCTTCCTGATTTGTCTTTGACATATTTCATTTATTTCCCACATAAAATTTCCATTTATACTTCTTTTTTATATTAAATAATTTCACTAAATTATTATAAACTAATTATTTTTCATCGTTTATCCAATCATTTATATTTGTCAAAAATTTTCCTCAGCATTATACAATTAACTTCTTTAATTTACTTATTTTTAACCTGAAAGCTCTTATATATTTTCCGTATTATCTAAATATTTTGACGTTTTAAAAGGATATTTTATTCTGCTCAATTTTGGAATGTATAGATTTAAAAATTTTTCTTTCTTCATTTTTTATTTTTATTTCATATGTTTTTCTAATAAAATATCATATATCAAACGAATAATTTTTCTATGAAAACATTCTTTTTATACATATGTAATTAGTCTATATCCTCTTTATGCACATAACTCTTTGTACATTTCATTAACGTATCATCTTCATATTCATTACGATATGCATATAGTTCACACATATATTACTTAATCAATTGTTTAATTTATTCTTTCTTAAAACATTGTTCCATCTCAAATACATACACTAGCCATACTTTCCATATTAATTGTTTCATTTATGATATAGTATATGTAATAGTGGAATATAAAATATTCAACGATCTTCTTCTTTCTCTTATATATATATATGTTGATCATTTAATCTTTAAATTATTTAACTATTCTTTCTTTCTTATCAAAACTAACATATGCGTATAATTTTTTATATATTTATTCTATAGTTCCTTTTTTCTTTTTTGTAAAATAATACCGCACACATCATTTTTCCCATTCAATTTTAATTCATTTTGTATTGCACTTTCACTCAATTGTTTTATTTCTTTTTTTAAAAGCCTTCCTATTCATATTTCTACTAAATATCCTTTGTTTTTCTTCTACTTATTAATTTTGCATTGATCTAGGAATTCTGACAATATATATATAATAATGTTCTTCATATATTTTTATCTTGTTTGTCGTAATTATATTTCTGTTTTCACGTTTATATATTATTTTTTCGATTCTATATATCCCCCTCCTACCATAATACTATGATGTACATTTTGATTTATTTCAGATTTTTCTAAATCATAGACTTCAGGAATTATTTATCGTCCACAGAGTTCCTTTTTTTTTATTTTCTTTTGTGTTTATCATAAGAAATGTATAGCCGCAATCACATTATATCCTTCATCTTCTTTCTTTTGCAGATTTTCTTATGAATGTGCCTTTGTACACCTTTCTTTGTATTCAATATATTTCTATAAATTACATTTTATGTTTATTTTAGATAAATTTACATCTTTAAACTAAATTAATTCTTCTCCATAATTATGCCTAATCAAAATTCATCTAATATTATCAAAATTTTTTTCAGATTGATATTCTAATATTCCATATTTTCATAACCTTTAATATGATTCCTCCATTTCTTTCATAGAATATAACGTATGATAATATTTATCGGTATATTCTATTTGTTTCATATTTCTGAATTTTTAATCAAAAGTACTTTTCTCCTTTTGCTATATTGTTCATCTATACATTCCCTTAATATTATATTTTATATAATTATAAATACTTCTATTATTATTTTACTCTTACCGTTAAGAAATTCTTCGAAAAATTCTTTATGCTATAACCCCCTTATAATTGACATTAACATATTTTAATCATCGTCATTACTACATACATTTATTCCTATCTAATATTCCTTATTCAACTCTTTAAACCATACTCCTTCAAAATAGCATTATATTGCATGTACTTCTTACTTTATCCATTGTTTCGATATATATTTCTGCATATATTGTATAGAATATAAAACAGATGAATTTTTAATTTTAGGAATTCATTTATCTTCATCCATATCTATATAATATCTTATTTTATCTTTTCATTTAATTTTTAAAATATAAAACTAAGCTTCTTTTTTACCTTTATTTGTTATATTTCTATTTTTATACGTTTATTAGAAATTCTATTTTGTCTATATGTTATATAAATATATTATGACGAATTTTCCAAATTAAAAAAGAAAAATCATTTTCTACGACATTTTCATTAGCTTTTTTTTCTTCATTATTCAACACTCCTATTCATATTTATAGAAATTATAAATTATTCAAACCAAATTCATCATATTTCCTTTGATTTAGTAGTTCAATATGTGGACCTGTAATAATTTGCATCTTCTATTTTTTTTTAAATACTTTTTATATGAATTCTAAATTACATAAATATTAATATTCAAAAAAGTATATCGATAAAAAAATATGTACTATCAATTACTAGACAGTACTATTAATATTATAATTAATGCATTTTGTTTTATGCTTAATCTACATTTAATAATCCAGTTAAGGAAAATATTTATTATATTTTATGTTTTATGCAATAAAATAAAAATATGAGAACATTATAATATTTTAATAGTACGTTTATATATACACATGAGGTAAATAATTTAATTAATTATTATTTGTAGGACATTTGTTCATATAAATTTTTCAGCATGTCATAAAAAAACTTTTCATGATGAACGGTCTATTATTACGAAAAACTAAAAAAAAAGAAAATGATAACAATTTATTAACTATAGGTATATATTTTATTCGAAGCACACTCTAATTAGATTTTTAATTAGAAAGGAATTCGATATAAATTATTAAATTAAACATAGTACTATCTAAGAACTATTACTTTATATCGGAAACGTTATATTCTCTTATTTTATTTTTAATAGGGTGTGAAAATGTATATTATTTAATATTTTTTTATTGGACATATTATAAGACATTAAGCTAAAAACATAAATATACTTTTTTTATTTTTACATAATCACAGGAATTAATATTATTATATGTTTACCAAAATGTAAACTGCATTTTATTTACAAAAAATTAATTAATACATATGAATGTGTTTTTAATATTAATATAATTTTTATAGTAAATATTTAAAAATATAAAATAAACATTAAAACTTGAATTTTGTATGCTCCCTATTTTATAAAACTTATATATTTTACTATATAAAGGAAAAGGACATATTAATACTACACCAAATGTCTTATACCAAAAAAATAATAATGTTATTACGTTAATACTTATTCTGATATCATGAATATAAGTTTCTATATTCCTTACACCATCACATTAAAATGAAAAAAAAATACGAATAGGAGAAATTCATATGTTAATCTTTTAACGTCTAAAAAAATTGCCAAAATAAAAAAAAGAAACATTTCGTAAAATACATTATATAAAACATATATCCATAATATTATAAATAAAATATATACATAATAATACTAAAATAATTATTACATAATATAATGGCTTCTTTTCCATTAAAGATAAACCAAAGTAAATGGTAGTAATCTTATTCAAGGAGCTTCTATAGTTATGTATAAAATGGAAAATTGAGTTAGTAAAAAATTCAATAGAATAGAATTAATGATTAAAAAAATTAAAATACGAATATAGTAATGAATTTAAATGAATAATTAATATTTATGCATAACTGAAGAAACAAATGTTGTAGTTATATATTTACTTAACCATTGTAATTAAGGGTATAATATGTTCAACGAACTCTTTTTTGTTTGAAAATAAAATTTTTTCTTCTTCTAGAAGCAAGCACCTGCATATTTATTATTTATGCATATAATATAGTTTACTTGTTGGATATTTGTTTTTTTGATAAATATTAATTTTCATATATATGAACTTTTAAGTTCGTGCCAATTACAAATATAAATAGAAATTAACGCATATCAAATAAATTTTATAGGATCAATACATAATATGTAGCAAAGAGTATAAAAAATTCAACATAAGTTCAATAAATATATAGTTAAATTTAATTTATCAACTTAATCTTTTATTAATATAAAAAATAAATAAAATATACATATTTACTATATATAAAATTTCAATAAATATATATTTATGTATATTTTACTAAAACATTTAATCCAACAGTTAACTACAATAATAAAATGATAAAATATTTTAACTATTCATTAAATATTATACATTAAAAATACTCGGATTAGTGAACAATTATGAATAGTTCATATATATATAAAATATTGTTACATACCACTTATATAATTTCACTTTTATAGTATACAAATTATACTAAAAGTCACTTACGATCTTTCTCCTAGAAATATGTTCTGTTGAATATATATCATAAAGTATATTTTATTAAATAAATGTAAAATGCCTTTTTAACCAGGAAAAAATATAAATATGTATAATTATCAGTTCAACATAATAAATTCATTTTTTTTTATTAAATATAAAACAGGACATACTTATTTTTAATTTATTGTTAATAGCACAATTTCCTCATAAAATGATAAAACATAATCAAAGACTACAATGTATAAAACAAAAAAAAACATTTTTTGGAACAAATATACATTATAACATCTATAAAAAATCACGTATAAGGTTCAATTTTATATCTACGTTAACATCCTAACATATTTCCATAGAAATCTATATAAATATACAAATATATATATTATATCACGTATATTTATTTAATAATGCAGTAAAATACAATTGGGAAATATTAAAGCATTTAAATTCACAAAAAAACGAACAAAATAATTTTTTACTGTTATTCATGAAAAATAACATACGTATATACTTTAATTTATAACATTATGATAATTATAGTTCTGTTTGTTAAATATGTTTTACTAATTGTGTTACGGGTATTGCTTCATAGTAATAAATTTCTTACAAAACAGTTCACATTATTATTGTTCATTTAACTCAGATATTAATTTAATTTTTCCATATTTTTCATTATTTATTAAGATTTTATAAATCGTTACAATAAGTATAACAGATAATATAAAGATAAGTACGCTAAATAATGTTATATATGTATAGTCTACTAATATTCCTTTCACCTTCTCATAAGCTGAATGTAGAAAGCTCCAAAATGTTTGTGATTTAATCGAATTCCATAAAGTACCCAAATGTTCTATTCCTGAGCATATGGGTATTCCTATTCCCAAAATAAAAAAAATGAAAAATATAGCTCCCCCAAATCCATAATTTCTGAATTTTATTTTTTTTAAATCAATATCTCCAATTCTCCTATTTTTTTCAAGAAAATTATCATAATCTTTTTTTTTCATCCATTTTTTTTCAAAATGGAAATGTTTTCCATCAAACATTACATTATTATAATCTTTAACTTCGGTATAGTATAGTGCCTTATTTAAAGTATTTCTATTAGATAGTTTGTTTTTTCCATTGTACCCTATTTCATTTTTATATATATCTTTTTTTTCATATGTTCCATTATTTGGAAACTTTTCTTTCAAATGTATTTTATTTGAATTACCTTGTTTATATTTTGCTAGTGATCTATAATTTATGGTATCTGCTTTTTCACCAACGCAGTAATTCTCATCCTGAGATTTATTAAACGTACTCTAAAGATAAAAAAATAAATAAAGTAAATATTTGATATTTAAAAAAATAAATAATTAGTGCTATAAAAAGGTATTAATATAAATAAAACAAGTAAAATATTATTAAAGCAAATATCATAAATTAGTATTATCTTACCAAAACATTGCTAGAATTTCTTATCCATATTAAATAGCTAAACCAAGAAAATTTAATTAGTAAGAATAAAATAGTTTTCTGTTTCATGATATTCATCTCTAATATTCTGATATATTCGGTGTAAAAAAAATTAAACATAACATAATGTATTTTTAAGGGTAAAGGGTTCTATATATATTTTTAAAATTTCCTGTTATTATTTCCTTGTAAAAAATTAATAATAAGTATATAACAATGAATCCTTCTTCTATTATATTTACAAATAAAATTAAATTTAAAAATATATCATATAATTCCTAATATAATATATTTTAAAATAAAATCCATCATTCATTAAAATATAATTATTTAAATTTATTCATAAGTATTAAAAATATATAATTTATTTATATAATATAATGTACTAAAATAATTTTTTTATTATATTTTTTTAAAATAAGATAAAAAAATAAGAACAACATATCATATTATTTCGATATATTTAGTGTACGTAGAATATAGAACATAGAGAATGTAGATAACATACAATTCATTATACCAATATAAGTAGTACGAATTATAAAGATAAAATCATACTAATAATTCTAAGCGTATAAATATTATATTGTAGAAGAATCTCCTTTTATTCCTAATAATATATATTTTCATAAAAATCCAATAAAAATAATAATATATTAATTAAATATTATTGTGCATTATGTTAATCTGGATAGATACTTTAGATAATTCCCAAGCATATACTATCTTTCGTTGTCTATAATATATTAAAAAAAAAAAATATATTTCATACTACATGATAAATGAACGAATATATATTATAAAGGCAAATATAAACTCATTTTTTATTTTGGTTTAATAATTTTTAATTCACTAAAGTTTATATCGTTAATTCTATATGAAAAAAGTTCATACATATATATAAAATTTTTTTTTTTAAACATATATATTTATAAAAAATATTAATATAATTCCAGAATAAAAAAAAAAAAAAAATTATATAGTAACAGTAATATTATTTCCTATATCTATATATATTTTTTACACGGAATAAAACATTTTAACAAATTAGAGCAATAATGTTTATTAAAAAAAAGCAGGAAACGAAATAATAAAAATAATTAATTCTTTAATTAAAATTATTGTTATCAATATTTTTAATATACGCATAAGCAAATATACACATTCTCTAATCTAATTTTCTGTACGTTTTTATCATTTTTTAAAAAAATATTATTCATGGTTTTTTTTTTTTTAAAAGCATTAGTTTTTATTGCGTATGTAAATGTCATATCTAAAACATGTGTTAATAGTATTATACAACTTTTAATTCAATTTATAAAAAATCAAATTTTATAGATTAAAATTTCTCATAAAATATTTACATGAGGAACACTATGCATAATCATATTTAATTAAACACTAAAAAAGACAAAAGAAGAAAAAGGTAACTTCTTAAATAAAGTACCTTTTTATATTTTACATAAGGAAAAAAAATAATTATACATAATTATGAATTATGTAAAAAAACTGCATACTATTTTTTTAATTCAGTTTTATTTAAAAAAATGAACTTCAAATATTGAATTTGTAAATATCAACATTAACTATATAGTTCATATATATATGTAAAACAATATTAACTATTAATATATTTTTAGATAATCATAAATAATAGCATAGATATAGAATATTTATTTCCATATAATTATATTATTGAAGAAAAAAATTCATTTATATCCTTTATACTTAACCAACGTTTTCTCTTATATATACATGTATATATATCACATATATAGTAGTCTACTATTATAGAGACAGATATACTAAGAAAAAAGAAAAAAATTCAATATATTAGTTATTAATACGTGGTTATATATAGTTAACTAATTCAACCATTTAATGATGTAAAAAAATATGTTTTATACGTATGTTTAAAAATTTTCAATATAATGTATATTTAATTAATATATAAAAAATTGCGACAATACCAAAAATAATTTCAATAATAAAGTAATATATGATTTTAACTATTCATTTAATTGTGAATACATAAAATTCATTAGTTACTGAACTACTATAAATTATCGATATTTAATAAAGATATCATTTTATTATATATTTTTATTTTTAAATTTTATATTATGCACAAAAAGTTCAATGTCCATTAAAAAGTGCTTTATAATTAAATTTATCTATAATATAGTTTTTATTTAATTTATTTCATATAATATATTAAGTTTTTTCTTATGTAATTTATGTATTTATATATCAGTACAACAAAATAGTTTTCCTTCGTTCCGGTAGATATAAAACTAAATATATTTTTTTGTAATTTAAGGCTAATCAAAACTTTTTTTTAAGTATATCAACACATAATCATTTTCAACTGGAAAAAGTAATAAAATATAAAATACTACTAATATTTAAAATATAAATAGAACCTAGATATTATGAAAATTGGTTAAATTACATTACTTACATTGATTACACTTCACAATCTCATATTTATAATATGAATTTATTTAAATACACACATATGTACATTAAGACAAAATATTTATTTGTAATAAAACGATAACTTAAAATACAAATTGAAAAACATTAAAATATGCAAATTTACAGAAAACCTAAGAAAATACTTTATATGCAGTTGTGTATCAAAAAGGTTATGAATATGCAGGCGCCAGTTCAGAATTATGGTCATGTTTAATAAGCATATTACTATATATATGACATATAATAGCTCATATTGGAGATTCATTTATATAAAAAATCTTATTTATAAATATTAATTTTATCTTTTCCTGAATTTAATTGTTTCATATTTTTTAACTTTTTTATGATAATAGGAGATCGATAATACTATTGTCACACCTAATATAACTAAAGGTATGACATATATTATAACCCTAAATAATGGTAATAAAAAGCATATTTCTTGTGTGCCAGTGGTTACATTTCCACATGACGACAACTTTGGCATATAATTCTTCAAAAAACTTACAATGGATTCCAACCATTCTTTCGTTTTTAACCATCCTTTCAAATTATCTAACACACCTAATGTACCCCACAAACCTTTATTATTATCTGAAGGAAACGTTAAATCTACTATGATTAACGATAATAACAGTAAGAATACTAATAAAGGTAAAAAAAGCCTTAATCCGTATTTTTTACATAATATTTTTTTGTAAAGCTTATCATTAATAGTCTTATTGTTTTTAAGAAATCCTTCATAATCAAGTTCTTTGAATATTTTCTTTTCCAAAATGGAATATTTGTTTGTTTCTAATATACACAATTTATTATTAATATCTTGTTTATGGTATCCTAAAAATTTTCGTGAACATGCGAGAGGTTGTTTCTTTTTTCCCAAGTCTTTTTTCCTATCATAAGGAATATATTTATTTTCACTCACTCTATTATTTTGTATTTCTTCTTTTAAGCATACAATATTTGAATTCTTATCACGTTTACACTTTGACAGTAAACGATATGTTCTTAAATATATTTTTCTACGATAATTGTAGCTTGCATCCAATGAACTATTAAGTGTATTCTAAAAAAAAACAAAAAAATTATTATTCACTCAGATCAAAATTTCATACTAAAATAAAGTGCTAACAAAAATAAAACACCAAGAATATAAATAACCCAAGTTTACATAAATAATATTATCATACCATATAAATATAAAAATGACATGCCCAACTTAAAAGTATAAATGTAAAAATTTTAATAAATAACAGCAACTTAATTTTCTGTTCCATAGTATAAATCTTTTTATATTATATTATACTCGAAAAGATATAATTAGCAATTATATAATATTCTTTTAATCACAAAAAACACAATTATCATTTATTTAATTTTTCTTTGTTAATTTTTTGTGAAAACATCAAAACATATATAGCTATAATTCTTTTTCAGAAGAGACAAAGAAAAACAGGTGTACAATTAAACCCTAAAATTTTTATCTAAAGGTTATTAATAAAAAAAACAACTAAATAAAAATAATATAAATTGAATTCATTAATAAATATTCAAAATTTAGAAATTATTTATTAAATACATTAAAGAGATTAAATAACTTTTTTTTTATTCTTTTCAAAATAAAACACAATATAATATAAATGATTTTTCAATATTTATATACATTAAGTATATGTACAATATAGAATGTAGAGAATATAGTTATGTATTTCTCCAAAAGTTAAGAGAAATATTACTGAATTGAATAATGTTTTTCTCTAACAATTCTAATTTTATAAAAATTATATTTTGGAAGAATTGGTTATTCCTAAAAAAAAAAATAAATATTTTAATAATGTAATAATAAATGAAAGAACAATATTCTCCAAAATATTCTTCTTTATTTTATTTTAACTCTTAGCACTAGTTACTCTTAAGTATATATATTCTTCTGTGGTCTATAATATATTTAATAAGTCAAATTTATAGTAAATCAACTAATATACTAGAAAAATATATATTTCTAAGATAAATAACGTCTTGCCTTTTAGCTCTTTTAATTTAATAAAAATTTTTAAAATAAATTTAATAAAAAACATATGGATAAATACAAAATAAAGTATATGCTAATTGTTGTATAACTTATATTAACATAAAATTTATCTTTATACAATAATATACTTATTTTATTATCTAAGTTAAAAAAATAATATAATTTTTATTTATTATTACATTTTATTGCATATGTTAAAGTAATTTTGATAAAAACGTATTAAATCTAATAGTAGCCTAAAATGAAAATTAAAATAAGAAAAGATATACAAATTTCTCATTTAAATATAATGTTTCACAAATTATAAAATTGTTAATGTTCTATTAATAATTAATTCTTTAAAAAAGAATCATATTATTATTTATAAAATCAAACTTCAACCATAAAAAAAAAAAAATATCTAATAAAAGTATTCTTACATCAAATGAGGTGAGAAACATATATTTCTCATACTAATTTCACCATAACGATGATTTGTTAAATTTATTTTTAAATAAAAAATACATACGAAAATACAAAAACAAATACATTTGGTTTTACTAAATAAAGTATAACATTTCATATTAAAAGTAATATATAATAAATTTTCTAAAAATATCATTGAAATGATCAAGTAAAACCATTAAAAAAAGGAAGAATTCTTACAACCATAAATCCATTAAATAATAGATTGAAGTTATACTAATTCCAATTTTATATACTAGTGTAACTCACTACATATTTATTATAATACTAATCCCCATAAAATATTTACACATATAATTTTTGTATATTAAACAAATACTTTTATTTTAAATATTCAGTAATATTAATTTCACATTTTAATTATTTAAAAAAAAAATATTATATATATCCAGAACAATAAATTATCTCAAAATAATAGAATATAATATGAAAACAAATATAAAAGCAAGCTAAAGCTTAAAAATACTTAATATATATTTTTTTTTGCTTTTGCGTATTAGTATATATTTCTGTATTATCTAGGTTTAATAAGAAAAAATTTATAACTATATAACAATTAATTTTTTTAAAAAAGTATTTTAAAGATAATAAGGCAAAACTTCATTAGATATATGAAAAACATTATATTTGAAACAACATATTAATTATAACTAGGCTTTGATATACTTTATTTCTATTTCAGTAGATTATTTTAAGTTTTGTACCATTACATAAGTAACTATTAAAATACATAATAAAGTAACAATCATAAAATTTTTGATTTGTCCACAGAATTAAATAATTTCTTAATACTTCTTTCTTTAATATATGACAAATTACCTAATGGAATAAGACATAGAAAACATAATAAATATACTAAGAACGTATTTCATTTGAGTAAATGTTAAAGAGACAGTTATACACACAAAATATTTTAAACATTTTTTCTTGATAGAATCTATATATTTTCTGTATATATATAAAGTAATAAGTCTCCTATATAATAATTTTTTAAAAATAATACATCTATTACTGATAATGACTTATATATTACAGAAGTTCATACTATTACTAATATTTGGTATATAAAACTTGAATTATTATCATATTTTATTAATATTAGCATCATTCATAATACAGAATTATTATCTTCACAGTCTGAACATTACATATATATCCAAATAAAATATCTTTAATCCTATATTATTTGTACCTCTCTAATAGTCTGGTAATAATATAGCAGTTTTTGAATCTAGCGGTCCTTTTTCACAGTTATAATTATCTAGAATTTTATCAATATATACTACAATAAAAATGTAATATTTTTATTACTTAAAATGTGATAAGTTTCATTATTCATAAGGAAAATTTCATCATAAGTATACATATATATATATACATATCATTAAATAGAAATAAAAATTAAACAAAATTACTTTTATATACTTATACCTCACTAATGAAATAAGAACAGATATAAATAAATTGCACATAAATGTAAGAGTTTTAACTAAAATAAAATATTTATTTTTTTAATCCTCGTTAGAATTATTTAACCTTATTAATATCTACGTCGGTTTAAAATTCATTTATATTTGCAAGTTAGTAATAAAAGGCAGAGTTATTTGCATTGTTATTTTATTTTATTTTTAAAAAAGTAAGAATTACATAAATAAAATAAAAATATAATGTAAAAAAAAAGAAAAGATAATTTTAAAAATATTTGTATAGGTATTTCCAATAAAGTTATTCAGAAAATAAGAAAAATAAAAATAAATAATTTTTGGTAAAACTAATTTTATTAATAAATTTTCAATACATATATATATAGTGCACTTACATAGCTATTCTAATCTTTTGTGCCAGTATATTTCGGAAATAATACTAAATATAATAAGTTTTTTGATGTATAAATATTTTATTTTAAAATTAGAATAAAAAACATACGGTGATAATAGTTATAGAAGCATATATAACTTATATAGTTCTAAATATTTTTCTCAGCTTACTAATGATAAGCTTAGATATATGTGTATTCTATAGCTTTTAAACATTATAAAATAACTCAAAAAACATAAATTATTAAATGCTATGTAATAGTATTTATAGGATGAAAAAAAAAAATAAAAAAAGACAACTTCTTTCTTCATAGTACTAATTATAACCTAATATATATCATATACCTACTATATGTAGAACATTTTTACAATAATTAAAAATTTCCATTTTAAAATGTAATCCACTTACACAATTACGATGATTCAAAAATTTCTATCCAATATAATTCTTTTTTATATTCTTATCATATTATTGTATATGAAATACATAAATGTTTATATAACTTAAAAAAATGTATTTTATATTATGATTAAAATACAATTTATTAGATTTAAATATCAAGAAATTTATATTTTTATATTTTTTTTTTTAAAATAATACAAATTTATAAGTTCTGCACTAATTATAATTTAAATAGAAAATAAATAATAAAGTAAATGTACGATAAAAACAATTTTTAGTAATTATAATATTTTTAAAAAAAAATTATAGTAAGATAAAATATTTAAATAATATAAAACATTAAATGGTTTAATTAAGTAATACAAAAAGATAATATGCAAAAAGATATAGAACATAATTTAGGAAAAACTTTAATGCATTTTTTTTTTTTGACAACTTTATGTAGGAGATAATAGTGCATATATTTTTTATTAATTTATATATATATATTACTCCAAATTATATATTAAATGACGGATTTTACGTAATTAAAGAGAAATATATAAAAACTTGAAACTTCTAAAGTGTTATATAAAACATATTATCATGCAGTACATTAAAAAAGTAATATAATAATTTTTTTGTACCATATGTTCATAATAATACAGTATATATATTTATATATATCGATATAAATCTATTGAAAAATATTCTTTTTTCTAGACATTTCCATAATTCTGTTACGCGGATATACCTTACTTTAGGAAAATTTACAAATATGTGCTCATATAGAAGAGTATAACAATCATTCCTAACAAATAATACTATCTAATGTGAATAATTCACAGCCATAAATAATATGTACATATACAAACTCCTATTTATTTATTATTTTCCAAATTCCCATATAATTAATCTGGATAGTAATTTTTAGAGCATTAATATTTCCCCATATTATATTATGAATGTTGTATTTATTAAAAACATTAACACAATTTTAATTTAATTAATCATGCATATTCAGTAAAATGAAAGGATAAACTATTAATAATTTTCATTTTTCTTGAAATATTTAATTTTTATGTGAAGTTATTCAACCTAAGTGAATAATATTATTAAATATATATATACTTATTTTATATATTTATATCTATTAAATCATATATATTTATATTAAATTTTCAGTATTCACTAATTTCTTATATATATAATGTTACTTATAACAATAATTCTTTTAAATAGTTCTTTTATTATAACGGATTATGTTTCTTTTAATTAACCATGGCGTTAGTACGATAATAACAATGAACTATATGATTTTTTTTTCTTCATTATTTTATTTAAAATTAAATTAATGTATTTTAAATATATTTTCACTGAAATAATTTTTTTTTACACTGTAACATTAAATAATATTTTTTAAATCATTCTTATTATAGAAGTATTATATCTTTTCCGCAGTACTATTACGGCTATTAATTTTATTGCAATATGTACCCGCAAACATATATACGTTAAAATAATCTCTAAAATGAAAACAATTTTGAGTTTTATCCACGTTACATTCACTTTAGTCTATAGATATATTGATAGTTACTATTTCTAATTAATTTATTTTTGTAAGACGTATATAGTAGTCCTATATTACACATAATTTTACATTCAATTCTCTAATATTATGTTTACAAAAAAATAAAATTATAAAGAATATGGTGTATTTTTTTTTTTTTTTAGTTTCAAGTGAATTAATACTTTATATACAAATCTGAATACGCCCTTTGTATGTGCATATTTTTCACTATTACACGTGCACAATTCCTTACATATTTGTATATTTATGGTGAATATTAAAAACATGTGCATATATACATAAGTCCATTATACTCATATATATATATGCATGTATATACAAACTTTGTTCTATTGTACTAGGACGAACTAATAGCTTTTACATTTACCCTTTATACATTTGAATTTAACGCATTATCTTTATGATCGACAATTGGTTTTCATAATTATTATGACGAGTAAACTAATTAATACTATTTATATTAATCATTAATAAACGTAATAAAAAGTACGCTTGCGCTTTTTATTCAATATAGGTTGGAGCTGGTGTTATAAGAAAATTCTCTTAACTAATAAGTTTAAACTGCTTCCTCTTTAGATAATTTACATAGTTTTTCATATTCCTTTTCTTTATTAAGATCCGTAAGTGAAATAACTATTCCAATGAAGTTTACTCATTCTTGAGATTATCTCTTTTCATATATCAGAGTTTCATTAATTTATTCATGCTATCCTATGTACATAAATTTTTACATTGATTCATCTATGTTGAGGGCACATATGGTTGTAATATCTTAAAATTCTTGAAAAAAACATGCCAATACACAAATGTTTCTATATAAATATATATGCATATGTACTCATTTAACACTTTAAATGTAAATATTCTCACACGCACAAAGAGAGAGCTTGAAAAAAAAAAAATATATGTATGTAAATGCGCCCTATATGCTTACAAAATAATTCACCCATGAAAAATGCTATTTCACAAACATACATAGACATTCACATAATTGTATCCTCAAGCAATTTCAATTATTTATCTACATGAAATTACTTCGAGACCATAAATATATTAGTAGATTTATTTTGTTTTAAATGAGATATGTCCACAT
Organism: Plasmodium malariae; assembly: GCF_900090045.1. Lineage (NCBI taxonomy): Eukaryota > Apicomplexa > Aconoidasida > Haemosporida > Plasmodiidae > Plasmodium > Plasmodium malariae. The sequence goes on along the minus strand of NC_041777.1, from coordinate 1,195,161 downwards.
TAGCTCCTTCATAAAAGTATTCTTCAGGTGAAGATAATTACAAAAAAAAAAATTTAAATATATACTTATGAAACTCAATCATAATAAGAAATTGGTGAAATGGAGTTATAAGCAGAAGAATATAAAGCATATCATATAAAATGCATTTTATTTTGTTTATTTGTTCTAATTTTATCATTTGCTCACTGTTTATGAGTAAAAATCTCACCAAGCACCTGTAAAATTATGATCAAATATTTCAATGTATTTAAATATATATAAATATAAATATTCATTTTATGATATTTAGTAAGGTACACCAGTGGAAACACATAAATGGACATATAATCCTATCGACCCCATGCATATATGTACACATACTTATTCGTACATACATGTACACGATGTACCAACGTAAGTGATACAAAAAAAAAATTCGAACAAAACAAATTTTATTTTTTATAATCCCAAATCACATTGCAGTACATAATTACAAAGATATTTTCTCAATTTTTCTACTTCTCCAACGAATTAAGAGAAGAATATATAAAATAAAAAAATATTGTAAACATTTATCCTTTTGTTTTTTTTGATGTTTTCTTTTTCATTTTTCCTTTGTATTTTCCATTTTTTTTTATATCCATCATACTTTTTTAGAACAATAACTTTGTAATAGAACGCTCACCATGGAAAACAAAGTAAAAAAAAAAAAAAATTTTGATTTATACTGATCTTATACATTTGCTATTATAATCATTTATATTTTATGTTGTTCTTTATTTTTATGTTTCCTGTTTCCATTTGTACTTGTTTTACTTTTTCATGGTTTTTCAATTATCGTTTTGCTTCATCTCCATTATCCCCTTCTTTAGGTTAACGTTCTTTTACGAAAATTATGTTGCATCGTACAAATACATGTATCCCAAAAAAAGAAAAGCCATTTTTTTTGAAATTAATACTGTTATATTTACGATGTATATATTGTTAGTCCTTTTTATTCTCTATTTTTTTTTCTCCTAAAACTTTTGCATGCACAGTCCTTTACTATTAAAGCGCACAAGAAATAGCATAAAAATAACATAACACAAATTAACATTCATAGTTATAATTATATACATTACATCAATTATTATAACAATTCAACTCTCCATTGATCTTTTAGTAACTTTTTTGCATTAGAAAAATGGTAATTCTAATTTTTCTTTTTTTTCAGAATACAAGTTATTTAACATTATATATAATAATTTGATTTTTTACAATTTTAATATTTAAAAAAAAAATTGCATGCAAATTTTAAACTAAAAAAAGTAACTAAAAAAGTATGGTTAATGAAAGAATTATAAAGGTGAGGTAAAATAAAAAAGTATAGCATTTGTTTAAAAAGAAGCAATAAAAATTTGAAGGAAAAATCGTTTTACGAATACATACACCTAAGTAATATAAACTAATTAATCATTTATACAAGTAAATATTTATAAAAAAATTCATAAAAAATTAAAAATAAAAGAAAATATATAAATATTTAATCGAAACATACGAGTATAGAAATATATGTATAGGATATATTGATATAGCTATTAAAATAAATACAACGAATTATATATAAGGAGTTGGAAAAATTAATGCACAAACAAGAGCATACCCAATATTTGAAATAAATACTTATTCTATAAGTGACAATAGTTATAATGTAAAAACTTTTTTATTTTCCTACATATAACAGTATCTCCTCTCATATATACACTACATAAAATAAAATTATGTAATAATAACCAAATTATAATAATTCTTCAAATTATTTCTATATTTTATGATATTCTGTAATGGTTAACTATTTATTAATTTCAAAAATAATATAATTTTAATATATTAATAATTATATTAAACATTATATTACCATAGTTCGTATGCATATCACTATGTTATACTATATTATACAAAATATCTCCCATACATAATATTATTTATTAAATAGTAATTGACTAAGAATATATTCCTTTATCAACTATATATGCAGTATATTCATATTCATATATTTCTATGTGTAAGCGAGATTCCTCTAGTATATAAAAACAAGAAAATTAAAATTTTTTTTATTTTTTTAAAAGTTATAATACTTTTTAAAATATGAAATATAAAATTATATATACTCATAAACACATTGATTGAATATATAATATTTATGGACTATATTAATATATTTTGTCTAATAAAAGTTCACTACATATATGATCATTGCCTTATTTCCCCATTCTAATGATATAAAAATAAATATTTTTATCATCCTGTTTTACTTTAAAATAATGCATGTATTATAATTATAATAAAAAATAATATTTTAATACTTGATTTATTATTAGACATGTAATAGTATATAGATTAAAATTCAAAAAACACTATTTGTTCATTAACTACCCCAAAACGTATATAAGAGACAAAATAAGAATGAAGTTGCATATAGTCTCTTCAATGCTTTAGATCCAACATAGATTTAGTAACATATATCAGTTAATAAAAACAAAAAATAATTTAATTATAATCTTGTATATATCTTAATTTTACTCTTATTTTCACTTTTAATTAACGTATATAAATTAACTAAATGACTAAATTTTAATTGTAAAGCTAAGTTTGTCCTTTTATTAAATATAAATATATTATATGGATTTTTTTAAAAGATCTAATATATTTTTCCAATATTTTTGATAAGTGTTGATGGTTAATATAAAAATTGACATAAATACGTGTTTAAAATTTTATATGCTGTTTTACTAGAAAGAATAAAAAGATCAGTATAACGAGAGTTATAATGAATTGAAAATCAAAAAATTGTAACAAATTATATATTATTATAGTTCTTTTCAAAATTAGACAAGTGTATATATATGCAATGTTTAAATAGTTCCTAATTTGAACATGTATTATACGAAATAGAATTGTTTCTTTTACTAAATTTTTTTTTAATTTCTATATAATGAAATTCAAAAAAAAAAAATATATTCTTGTAAAATAATTATTTTACATACCTATATATATGTTATACATAGAATAAAAAAATTTCAATATAATACAGAAATACTTAATATTAAAACATATATATATTTTTTCCTAAAATGATTAATAATAATCATTTCACTTTTAAAAAGCACATTTTTCCATGATTTTAAACCCCTACTTTACTTATCCTCAGGATATTTTCCAAGGAAAAAAATATTTAAGTTCTGATACATAAACTATAATATACATTTTAAAGTAAATGCAATTATAATAAGTAAAACATACATTACTTTTATATTATAATATTCATTTTATTCCATGAAAAATCAAATTTAATAAATGATGTTTAATCATAAGATTTACTAGCAAAAATGTTGCACGCAAAACCATACGCCCTGAACTTAATTAAATCTTGTATAAAAAAAAAAGACTAATTTTTTAAATAGACCTAATTGAAAATAATCTAATGAAAATATGCTTTTATTTATTAAATATCTATAAAAAAATATTACTTTTTTTTTAATTTGATTTTATTTAATAAATGAATATTATAAATATAAATTAATTAGTAATTATCAATATATACGCGTATATTTATATATCATAAACACAACTTAATAAATTACTTAATATATTTATATATATAAAAAAATGCATATACGTATATATATATATACTAAAAAATACATACAAGTTATCACTCTCTTGCAGAAAATATGTATTTATCTTCATTACCTCTAATAATATATCTATTTGTAGCATAGGCATATACTTCATATTTAACTATTATGAAAAAGGAAAAAAAACAAATACCCATATTATCTAGTAATATATGATAACTTTTATTCCATTAATTTAACCTTTTAACAATGTAAATCTTAAAAAAAATATATAACATACTTATTAATAAATTAACAATATAATATATATTTAATTCCTCTTTCTATAATTTAATAAACACCATAATTATCGAAATAACTAAAAAGTATAAATGGTTTTAACTGCTCATTTAACTGTAAAGAAATAGAATATATATATTATTAAATATTCATAAATAAATGGTACTTAATATGAATATATTTTTATTACATATTTATAAATTCATGCGAATATCATGCGAAAAAATACGAAAGTTATATTTAAAAAGCTTTTTGAATAATTATATTTTAAATATATATTTCATACAAGCTATTTCATGAAATTAATATTAAGTTTTTTCGTAAGTAAACAAAATATAAATATACCAAAAATAGTACGTAATCGGTTTTATTAATTAAATGTAAGAAAAGACGTAATAATTTCTAGTTTAAAACAAATAATGCATTCTCTTAATAACTTGAAAAAATAGTCGTTTCATAATACATAAGAGAAAAAAACAATTAGAAATAATTTCTTAATCAAATATAAATTATTTTAATCCACTAAAATTATATGAATTGTGTTAATGCATATTCATTTCAACATATATATATATATATTTTTGAAGATAACGTATTTACATACAAAATTTTAAACGTAGTAACACAGTGTTTAGTCACGCTCGAACAATACTTTATATTACAGATTATAAAATTTTAAAATGACCAAATTCACAAAAAAACTAATAACATTTATTATTACTATTTTGTAGCAAAAAGGCTATCTATATTTAAATTCAATGAAATAAAATAAGGAATAATTATGTTGTAATTATTTTTATTAAGTATGTATCTAAGATTATTACAAATATTACTTCTTATTAAAAACTACCTCAAAGAAAATAACATATATCTTACTATTTATTTATCTTTTCCTGAACTTAATTTTTTCATATTTTTTAACTTTTTTATGGTAATATACAATTCCTAATATAATTGTTATTCCTAATATAATAAAAGGTATGACATATATAAAAAGACCTAAAAAAGTACTGACATAAATATATCCATCACTTCTAGCTTTACACCCTCTACCTTTTACCACATTATCTAATTTTTTCATAGACTGGAAAAACCATTTATAAGGAGAATTCCTCAACAATTTATCTAAATACATGTACCATTTACCTATAGGAAGAGCATTCAGTATATTAAACCATTCCTTTATAAGCCCCATATTACAAGTTACATCTAATATAAGTGAAGTTGCTAAAAATAAGAACAAAAATAAAGGTAAACCTATTCGTAATCCGTATTTTTTACGTATTATTTTATAGTAAATCCTTTCACTAAGTGTCCTGTTATTTTTAAGAAAATCCATATAGTCAAGTTCTTTGAATATTTTTTTTTCAAGATGAGAATATTTCTTTGTTTCAAATATATTTGATTTATTTTTCATAGTTGGTTTATGACCTACCACATACATTGATGAACTTTTACATGACTTTACCTTTTTTCCTGATGTCCCCCAGCCATTATTACATACATATTTTTCTTCTTTAACTGTATGATTTGGTATTTCTTCTTTTAATCCTACATCATTTGAAGCATTATCTCGTTTATATTTTGCCAGTAAACGATAAGTATTTATATAAAATTTTCTACGATATTTCCAGCTTTCATCCAAAAATTTGCTAAAAGAACACTAAAAAAGAAATTTTTTTTATTATATAATTAAATAAATAATCTAAAACCAAAAGAAAAAACTAATGAAATTAAAACACGAAAAACATATGTAATATAAATATTCTTAAAAAATACTATCATACCTGATCAACGTTAAAATGGACTATCCAAGTTAAAAGTATAAACGTAGCAATTTTAAAAAATAAGAATGACTTAATATATTTTTCCATGATATATATTTTTAATATATCAATATAATAAGGAAAATATTAATAGTAACATAATATTATTCTAAAATTAAAAGATAATACACAATTTATTTAATTTTCTTTTCTATTTTATATCATTTTTCCAAAAAAAATTAAAAGCTTATAATTATAATTTTTCTGCTAGAGAGATAAAGTAAAAAAATTTCGAAAAAATATATTTTGTAAACTTATTTCTTAATTTTAATGATTAAAAATTATCTTTCATTATAATGATATAGCATGAATTCTTATATATATATAAAATATTTATTTAATATATTAGAGATGTTAAATTATTTTTTAATTAATATTTATCAAAATAAAATAAAAAAACACATTATTATATTATATTTCTAAATATTTATTAAAGAGAGAATATGTAGTATATATGATATATATAATATAGAATATAGAAAATACAGATAATAAACTATTCATTGTGTAAAGAGCATAACTAATCCCAATGATAGTTACGCATTAAAAAATCTAATACTTTAAACATTCTTAATTAGAAAAATTGGTTATCAATAATAAAATATTAAATATTATGACAATATTATTATAATAATAAGCAAAAAATATATTTTTTATAACATTTTTTGATAAATTATTTATATCACTTGCATTAGCTATGTCGTAAGCGCATACATTTCTTAATGGAATGTAATATAGTATAAAATTAAATATTTAACAGAATAACTAATATATAAAAAATTATATTTTTTAAAAGTAAACGAATAAGGATATTTCCTGTTTCCATAATGTAATTTTTCAGTGGTACAATTTTTAATTATTGGTAATTCATACTATTATTTCTAATTAACAATTTTTAATTTCAACGTTATAAGTCTCTTTTTTTTTTTAATTATTTTTAGATATATATTTATAAGAAATATAACAAAAAATAAAAATAAAAAGATAGAATATACATGGTAATTCTAATATAAAATTTAGCAATATCAAAATAACCTTAGTTTAAAACATTATTTCCGTAAAATTCTCAAGAATAAAAATTCATATCCTTATTGAGTATCAATGTATATTACAACAAATATTCACGTTTTGTAAAATAGAACTAAAATATTAATTACATTATAGTACAAATAAATTAAAAAAAAGTCTTTATAATAACATTTATTGTAACAGCATATAAAAATTCAAGATTAATATTCCCCTATATAAAAGTTCAACTAGTACTAAAATTATATTCATAAATATTAACCATTTCATGCCTGTTATCTGAAAACTAGTTAATCATTTATAAATAATTTATAAAAAAATAATAAACTTTTTTTTTTAACTTTTATTATATTTATGAAAAACAAATTATAAATATGTAAGTATTAGTAGTGACAAATGTAGTCTAGGGGTATTGTTAAAACTGTACCTAATAAATTTATCAACAGCCGTACAAAATAATAATAAAAATATAAATAAATACCTATACATAATAAAACTATTGTATAAAACAAATAACTATAATAATAACCCTTAAGATTAATTTAGGATTTTATACATATAGAACATATTTTTATAAATTTTCTATTATTAGAGTAAAAAAAAAAAAAATCCATTGGTTCATATTATCTATTGGCATATATTTAAATATAATTCATTATTTTTATTTTTGAATTATATAAAAAACATAAATAAAATAGAATATATTTATTCTATTATAATATATATTTAAATATTGTTTTCAAAATTAAATTAACACTACAATCAGGAACTATAATTAAATGAGAAAGATTAAGTCATAAATTAATTGTAATCGTTTATAATCCCCAATTTATTAAACAGTTATAAATAATAGATATTTAACTAAGATATTTTTTTTATTATATATTCATAGTTTAACATTTATACAATGTACACAAAACTTAAATTATATTAAAAATGAATTTACAGTTAGCACGTTCTATAAAATATCTTATATAAAGAACATAATGTAAAATAAATATTAAATTTTAGCATAAATTAAATAAATATATATATGAATATATCAATATAATTAAAAATATCCAATCCTTTTTATAAAATACAAAACAGGGAACATTTATTGTTAACCTGAATATAATAGCACATTTACTTAATAGCCCATGCTAGTAGTAGTGTTAGTTTATAACAAGATATAAGATATAAAGTAGTATTTATGTATTAAAATATACATTATCACAGGATTCAAAAAGTTTATATGTATTGTGACAGTTTACTTTCATTTTAAAGAACAAACATACGTTTTTTATAAAAATGAATATAAATTCACATACATATATAATATCAAATACAAATAATAGAGAAGAATTAATATTTTAAAATTCATATCATAATACATTAATATATTCTAATTCACAACAAAATTAAGGAGTTAATTTTTTACTGTAATAAATCAAAAATTTTATGTTTATACCCATATATTTATGAAATTATGGAAATCGTAGCTATGTTTATTATGAATATGTAATAAAACGTATCAAAAATATTACATTATATTAATAATATTTTTACCAAAAAACACATACTTATTAATATTTATTTTACTCAATCATTAACTTCATTTTTTTATATTTTTCATTGTTTTTTAAAATTTTAGGAATACTTATTATAATTATGACACCTAATGAAACTATAAGTATAGAAAATAAGACTAGAAAAATATGTAATACACTATAATCATTTAAACCTGGTATTTCATTTATAAGGTCACAAAATTTCTCAATTGGTTTTATAACTAAAAGACCTTCTACAGACTCTAATCCTTTTAATATAGGTAATCCTATTCCTAATAAGAAAAAAAAAAAGAATATAGTAATTCCAAATCCGTAACTTCTAAATTTCACTTTTTTAAATGCTATATTATAAATTCTCCTTTTTCTTTCAAGAAAATCATCATAATTTCTTTTTTTGACCATTCTTTTTTCAAAATGGAAATGTTTTCCATCGAACATTCCATTATTATAATCCATAACTTCTGTATAGTATTGCGCCTTTTCTAATATACATCTATTAGATTGTTTTTTTAGTCCTTTTCCCCCACTGTCATTAATAGATATATTTTCTTTTTTGCTTTCTCCATTATTTGATATATCATTTTTTAACTCTACAATATTTGAATACTTATCCTGTTTATATTTTGCTAGTAATCGATAGGTTCTTAAATTTAATTCTATGTCTACATTGTGTTTTTCACCTAATGATTTTTTCACCTTACTCTAAAAAACACAAAAATGTTCATCATATAAAAGAATAAATAATCTAATAGTAAAAAAAAATCATTAATAAATATAAAATACTAAAAATATAAACAATACAAATATCTTTAAATAATATCGTCATATTACATCATTGTTAAAATAATATATCCAAATTAAAAGTATAAATAAGGCAATTTTAGTAGATAAGTTAAACTTAATTTTTTGTTCCATGATATTGATCATTAAAATCCATTAAGGAGAAAAATAATATATTATAATTCACTTCCAATAATAAACAATGCTATATTTATTTAAAATAAATGCTTTTATTATTCATTCGTAAATACTTAATAATATGTATATAAATATAAAGAATATTACGCTTGCGAATAAATTTACGTATCAATTATATTATAAAATTTTTATGTTAGGGTTATTAAAAAAAAATAAACGTTCACTTATACAAAATAATAAAAATACATTCGTAAATATTTAAAATACATAATTTAATTATTTAATGCAGTGCACTTATTATATAACTTTTTTTTACAAAGTTTCTTCATAATAAAGCAAAAATATTAATGTATATTCTTTACATATTTAGAAATATTCAGCTTATATATAGAATGTATAGAATGTATAAAATGTATATATTATACATTTCTCCACATGTTACAGCAATGAATTATAATATTACGGATATCATCCAATTAATAATTTAAATTTTATTAACAATATATTTTAAAAGGAAAAGTTATTATTCTTAAAAATATAACTCATATAAATAAAAAAGAATATATGTAATAACTGATAAAAAAAACATTATATATTACGTTAATAATAACACAACATTTAGTTACTGCTTAAGCAAGTACATTATATTATAGTTTATAATATAAATTAAAATATAATTAATTTTGTATTACATAATCTACGAAAAAATATATATTTTAATGGAAAATAATAACTAATATTTTATTTTTGTAAAATAATTTTTAATAATTAATATACTTAATTAAGTTTAATTTATATCATTATTTGTAAATGAAATGTTTCTAAATTGTAAATTTAATTTCTTTTTTTTTTTAATTAATTATATATCTTTAGAAGAAATGTAATAAAGAAAAAACAATAATTCTTACATAAAATATTTTTATATCAAAATAATCTTGATTCAATAATACATTCGCCAAGATTTGAAACGAATAAAAATATATATCTCTTTTTTTGTCCATTTATTTTATAATATGTATTTAATTAATATTTATAAAATTATATAATATTAAATTAATAATTACGTAACTGCTATAATAACATCACAAAGGTATGTATTATTAAAATTATTCCTCAAATATGTTATTGCACAAAATTAAGAATCTCCTACATACATTATTAATAAAAAATTAAAATTAAACTAATATACATGTCATTTCTTAACAGTATAGATAATTATTAAATAAAAATTTTTTATAAACATATTTATATTGATTTTGGGCTGTGATATAATTACATTAAATGATATAACATTTAATTCTAACAAAAAAAAAAAAAAAATTAGTAAAATAGCAATTTTAGAAATTATTATAGTATAAAGATAAAAAACAATAACATTTAATATAAATAGAATAACGCACAATATAAAATAATATTGTTAAGAAATACGAAATGATAATATATCTTAAAAAAATCTTTTATGTATAAATATTTTTCACTAAAATATTATAGAAGATAGAACAAACAATTTATAGCTTATTCATATATAAATAAATACTTCCGAAAATACATATGAAATTATAACTCGTAATCAACTAATATAAATGAAATTAACGTAATGTTTTATTCATTGTACCTTTAAAAAAAGAAATGCAATTATCCAAATGTTTTTATTTATTACTCTTTGTTACTCTTGGTGCATAGGAATAAATATAAAACTATTATATATTAGATATATATTTTTTAACAATATAATAATAAATTGATAATAATATTCTTAGAAATTTACTCTTATAAAATAAATTAATTAAAAAAAAAAAAAAAATCGTAGTTCTAAGTTATATATATTTTTATGTAATATTTTAAATATAATTATATATTTTTTTTGTTTTGTAACTTTTATGATATATTTTTATTAAAAAATTATCTTTTAACTTAATTAATTCTATTTACATTTATTAATATTATTCAGTTTTATTATTAATATATTTTTCTTGATATTATTTTCATTTTTTTATATTTATATGTTGTTAATATGTAATGTTATATTATATAATTTGTATGATTAAGTATGCCTTAATCTTTTATAATTTAGTATTATATTCTAAAATAATTACACTTTTGTTGTATTTATCCTATCAAAAAATAGATCAATATGTTCATTATTTTGTATAAGTGATTCTATTCTTTACACACGGTATGCAATAAGTTATTTTTAAAACTATTATTATTTTTCTTTTAATATTTCATCATTAAATTTAATAATGGTTTCTTTAGGTTTATCGAATATATTTTATTAACGTATTTTTGTACTTTGATAATATATTATATACTTTTAAGAAACAATATAAATATGTATATACACAGTAGAACGATATATTTACAATACAAAATTTTTAATCTTTTCTATTTAATATGTTATCTTTATGATTAGTAGATCATTTTTTTTTTGAAATAAAATCATATCTTGATAAATTTTAGATAACACATGCATTCGTTTCTTTTGTTATATGATAATTAGAATAAACTTATTTATGGTTAAAAATGCTCAAATTTTATTATTCCGTTGTAACTTATAATATTTTATTGATGAACAAAGTTTCTTTTATTAATATATAAAAATTTTCTTCAATTAAAAAATATAAATAATATATTTTATACAGAAAAATTACTTAAAAAATTATTCGCAATAAAATTTTTTTAAAATAAATTTACTATTTGCTTACTTAAGTTTTTATTGCGTTTATCAAAAGCTAATCAAGTACTTACATATACTTATTTATATGAAAATTTGATTCATGTAATGTATTAATAAATATTATTTCTAAAATTGACATTCAAATGTTACATTTCAGTATTAAGCATATATCTAATACCTTCTCTCTTTATTTTTTATTCTATAATTAGTATATAATCTATGAACTTTTTATATTGTGTTTTTCTAATGTTATAATAACCATTATTTAATCCTCTCTACTCCAATAATTTAATTATTCATATTATTCTTTTTACTAGTTTAAATTATAACTTCTATTATGTTATAAGAAAAATATTTAACTTTGATAAACCCAATATGTGAAGTGTTTTTATTTCTTATTTAATTTTAACTTAGGTTATCATATATATATTAACGAAATAACATGTATGCTAATTTATAATATAATGCTCTACATTTTTTATTAATTACAGTTCTATATACATTTTAAATAATAATATATTTTCTAAGGATAATATATTAAATACATATATTTTTTATAGTACATTAAAACACTGTGTGCTAAGCTATAGTTTTCAGCATTATATTTGACTCTCTAATTTTTGTAAATTTTTTATCTTTTTTATTTATTTGCATTTTCAATAGAAACAGATATTCATAAATATTTTCTTAAAATGTGTATTCGTAGAAATAAACAAGTGTACTCAATTCTATTAATAAGATGACTTTCATTAAGAATGGAAAGCAATATTTATTTGTCTTCTCTCCACATTTGATTTTGGTTGCAAAGATGTGTATTCTGTTAATTCCTGTCTATCTGTATAATTTAAATTATGTCTAACTAATTTCCTCTTTACTAAATATTTACGTATCCTCGATACAAAGGGAGTAAACTGTCATACGAAAGATATATATAAAAAGTTTATATTATTATTGTTATGCATTAATTACTTTTTTCTTCATTGAAGGTAAATTATTCTTAGTAAATTATAATATTTATAATTTTTATTTTTAATTACATTATATATAATAAAGGAAAAGAATAATATTCCTGCAATTGGAAGAGTAGCCAACATTAAAATTTGAGATAGATTAAAGGTTGACTGTTCATCCATAGTTCCTGATTGTTTAGCTAATGCAGAAGTTTCTTCATCTAAACCTTGATGTGAGACATCCTGTACTTGACACGACAAAGTAGATAATTTCTTCTGAAAGCATGTAGGAACTTGTTTTTTAACTTCAACACAGTATTCTTTAGAATTTGTTGTTACGCATTCCCTATACAAATTATCATATGTACTAGTAGCTTTAACAAGGTAACTACTAAATTCATCATTACACATAATTTTTTTATATGTAATATTGTGCTGAATAGTTTCGTAGTCTTTACAATAATCATGTACAATCTTCAATTTTGTAAATTCTTCTTCACTAATACCTTTCGGAAATATACATCTGCAATTTTGAGATGAACCAAGATTACGTGAAAAATTATTAAGTACATCAATAACTGTTGTAACTGAATTTTCTTCCTTTAATTTATTAAATAATATATTTCCTATCCAATAATACAAATAGTGACATTGTTCATCACATGAATTTCCTTTTTCTTTAAAAGATAAATAACATAAAACTCTCATAATATTATCCAAATCATTCTTAATGCCCTCATATATATTTAATTGATTTTTTGTTGTTTGAACCTTATCATCTTCCCACGTACAAAAATCATCTGTTAAATCGGATGTTTTTCTATAATAAATTTTCGAAGGTAATGATTCTAAAAAAATTTTCTTAGTATTAAAAAAAAAATAAAAAGATACAAAAACCTTAAATGATAAAAAAATAATTAGTAGTGAATTTTAGTTTATTAATGGAATTAATAAGAAAAACAATAATCCATTGATTACTTATAATTAAGAATTTTAAGAAAATATGAACCTGCACCATAACGGACTAATTAAAATGTGTCTTCACTCACGGAATATTAGAAGTAAAAAAATGAAATATATTTTAAAAATATATATTTTTTATACATTAAATAAAGAAATACACAAAAATGTAGTATTTTTCATACGTTTAATTAAAAATTTGTAGGGTTATATAGTTATTATTTAAAAAAATTATTTTTTAAATGTTTCCTTCATAATAAATAATAATAATACATTTATTTTCATAAAAAAGTAATATTTACAATCATAAATGGGCAAGGTAAACAGAAAATATAATAAACTAATAAAAAATAATATTATATTAAAAATGTTTTTGCTTATATCCATGTTATATAGTATAATTATATATCATCATTATAGAGTTTTTTTAAATGTACATTCACATGTGTTATTTTATGTATGTATCTATATAACTTTATCAGATATCATTTTTAATATATAATATTGATTAAATTTCTTCTTATTTTTATAATAAATTCTTATCTTAAATATTAAGGTATATACGAATATATATATTTAATTTATATAAAAAAATTATATTTTCTGTTTAATTACTTATCATTTCATTGTAAATTTTAAAGCTAATGAATTATGAATTATAAGTATATTCATATTATATTTTTAAAAAAAATATATTTAATAAAATATTATTAAATTATATAAGAGAAATATTTGGAACTAATTACCACAAAGGAATTATATAAATATCCCTTTCTTACATTTAACAAACAAAAACTTACCTATCTTGTATATACTACATTTGTTCAATATATCACTATTTTTTATTATTTGTTTATTGATATTTTATAATTTATAATGTTCAATTATTAATTTCTATGTTACAATTTTTTAAATAATTTTATTAATATATACATAATTTTTCTATTATATTAAATGTCAATTTTTAGTATTTTGGTGAATGTAGTATAAAGTTTAGAAATAACAAAATTATAACAATATTTATCATTTTGATGAAAATAATATCGCGTTACACATAATTTATTATTTAAATATATATTTATTTACAATATACTTAATTCTTTTTTATTATATTACCTTTATTAAAAAGGATAAAATATATATAACATAGACTGAGTATATGTGAGATTTTTATAATTGGAATTAATATAATAAAGATATACATATCAACAAAAATTTTAAATGTTTTATAACTTAAAATATATTATTAATTAATAGCCTCTTTTGTTATGAAGTGATTGTTAATATTTATTGACGTTATTAAATTAATGTATCTATTATTATAAATCATTAAATAATTCTTTATTTTTTATATATTTATACAAATAAGGGAAAACTCTGCTAACTTTATTTATAACATCTATTGAATTGAATATATTATCATTTTCTTACATTAATATATTCTTTTTTGTTAATTTTATGTTATATAATATTAATTTTTTTTTGTTTATCTTAGAATAAGTAATAAATTTTTTTCATATTTAATCATTAATTGTTTCATTATTTATAGTGTTAATATATTTTAAGTTATTTACAGAAATCTATTTTATTTATATGTTTCTCAATGATTCCTCTCTTAATATATGTGCAAATGTATTTTACTATTTTCTCCTAATAGTTCCTTATAAGTACAATAATATCTTTTATTTATTATGATTTTACTTAATGTCCTTATAATTTTTGATTTAAATTTATATTATAGAATACATTACTTTCACATATATATAAGTAAACTTAAATATTTTTTATTGTAAAAAATATTTTTTTCTAAAAAAAACTAAAGCTTAGTTTTGCTAAATATATTATAGGAATCAAGGCATTGACAATAGCAAAAGTATCATAAAATTATACATAACACCTACTGAAATTTTTCACTCATTAAACAATTATTAATAAAATCCTTTTTTTGGTAAGTGCTCATTTTTTCATTTACTATTTTTAAATCCTACTATTATTTTAAGTGGTACATTAGAAAATATAAGCTTATATTTATATATAAATTTTTCCTTTTTATTTAATACTGTCTATTATATATGATAAAATTAACTTCTTTTACAGTAGATATCAAAAAAAATTACCCCTATATAATAGAAGTATGTATGAATTTTTTATTATATTTATTATATCTAAAAACGCTAAGGTATCTGATATTTTCAAGGAAACGTATTTAAGAGAAGTTTAAAATATTTCAATTCTACATCGTTTATTGTTATATTATATAAGGAAATAAATAATACTTTTTATGGTAACATTTTTTAAAAGTAATATTTTTTCTTTAATGATATATAAAACATTAACTATTACACTCTTTTATTATTATAAGTTTTATGAAAAATAGTTGCTTTTTTATTTCGAGTTATTTATAATAGGAAGACCAAGTTATTATACATATATTTTCTGTAATTCATTTATCAAAAAACATTTCCAAAATTCTTCAGAATAAATTAACATCATATGACAATATTTTACGTAATGAGAAACATAAACATTCTTTCGATATACTTTTGTTTCTATCATGGACAAATTTAAAATTAAATTTATATTAAAATTTATAATATACATTATAAACGCATATAAAATAATGAATTTATAGATATTAAAAATTATTAATTTTAATGTTTTTTTCATTATTAAATCAGTAATGAATTTTATATTAATTAAATTCTTTATAAGAGCTACAAATGCAATATAAATATAAAAACAATTTTTTATATTATTATTATTAGATTTAATATTTTACAAAAAATAGAATTAAAATATTCTTATAAATTATTTTTAATTAAGAATATTCAAATGAATTAATTTTTTTTATTATGTTATAGTGTGTTAATATAAAAGTTAAAGAAATTATTTTATAAAAATCTTAATGTTCAATCTATAATAAATCATAAAATAAAAACCAGTATAGAATAAAAAAATGATAGTATAATAAAGAAATAAATTTCAATTATTATTTATAACATTCAAAAAATCGAAGATTAAATGTATATAACGAAATGTATAAATTCTTATTTTTTAAATATTTTCAGTAATATTCATGATATCGTTTACAAAACATATTTTCATGGAGGCAGTTATTTTCCAGTAACTGTTAATATTTAATTTAGTGGTTGAATTCTTTCTATAAACCATTTGTTATATTATGGCTTAATTCTTTTTTATTTTTATTATTATATTTGTATTAAGTATATATAGACAATTAAAAAAAAAAAAAAACATTCTAGTTACATGTTATATATATATATATTCTTTTTAACTTTTTCGTATTATTTTTACTACAAAAAAATTTTGTTTAACTTGATTTATTCTATTTATAGTAATTCATATAATTATCTTTTTTAATAAAATATTTTACTTGGTATTCCATATATTTTTTAGTATTATATATTCATAATAAACTAGACTTATATAATATATTCCATATGAAAAAGCATACTTTAAACTTTAATATTTTTGTATTTTGTTCTAAAAAAATTATACTACTGTTGTTTTATTCTACTCTATACATGGATTAATAGGTTCATTCTATCGTATAAGTAATTCTATTTTTTTTATACGAACTACAATATATTTTGATGTTTAGCATTTTATAACTTTTCATTTAATATTTTATAATTAAATTTAATAACTTATTTAGATATATAGAATATATTTTATTCATGTATATTTATATTTTGACCTTATATTATATAATTAAAAAAAAAATATATATATAATATGTAGAGTTACAGGAAAAACACCATATTTTTATTAATTTTTTATTAAACATAAACTACCTCTTGTTTAGCATATCTTTTATATTTTATATATAAATAAATATTAATAATATATATATAATTAAATTCATTATTTTATTCTATAATATAATAATTAGTATAAACTATTTTATCAATAATTATGCTCGAATTGTATCTATATATGTTGTCTTATAAATTTTTTTTTAATGATAAATATTTTTGTTATCTTTTTTTATGAATATTTTTCAATACACATATATAAAGAATATATTGCATATGTAAAATTTATTTATTACAGTATATATAATGAAATTTAATTAAACTCTATTTACCATTTTTCTTATTTCACCACTTATTATCAGCTAATTATGCTCTTACATTACAACTTTATATAAAACTTTGTTTAATGAATTGTAATATATCTTCAGAATTTACTTCCAAAATTAAAAGTTTATATATTATACTACACAATTTACAATATATATAAGCATTTATTTTATTGTTAATTATTCATTACACTAGTGATATAAAATATATGATCTTTTTTTTCTTTATGTACTTTTCTAATGTTCTAATAACAATTAATTACGCCGTAATGTTACAATTAATCATTTTTTCATGTTATCCATTTTACTACATTAAATAATAAATTCCTTTACCGTATAACATATAAAATATATTTAACTCTGATAAACTCAATAAACGATAATTTTTTTATTTCTTGCTTAATTTTAATTTATATTTCACATATAAATCACGGAATCAAGAAGTATGCAAATTTATAATATAACTTTCAGTATTTTTGCACATAAAACTACTTATATATGTTAATTCATAATATTGTTTATAGACATTTTATATCAGTTGGATATGCTTTGTTATAATAAATTACGATACTATATGCAATACCATTATTTTCATCAGTTCTATTTAAATTATATGATTTCTGTAATTTTACTTTTTTTTATATTTTATAAAAAATTTCTTCCGTTTAATTTCATTATATATGTAGTTTTTTACTTTTTTTAATATACAGTTATTTTATATTGTTTCTTATTAATTTATAAACGAATATGTTTTCATTAATTTTCTTGTATTATGAATTTACCTTTTTAAATACATGCTTTTTAGCTTTTATCGATATATACATATTCTAATAGTTATTAATTTTATGGCCTCTTTGAACTATGTTAATTTTATAATAATGCTTCGTGTTAATATATTTTTTGTATTACAATGTAATATTTTTCTACATATATTAATTCTTTGAATATCTGATTTCAAAATAAATAACTAAACTTATTTAGCTTTTAACAGAACATAATATTCCATGTATTAGTTCAATTAATTTTAAGTGTTTATTTTTTGAATATGTATTTCATAATGGATGATAACATATATGACGTCTATCTGTGCGATAATTTTTATTCAAATGTTCTTGTATATACTCTTCGTCTTCGTAAAACTGAATTATTTTTTTTTTCAATAAATGAGATTTTAACCATGATTTAAATGGAGTAAACTAATTAAAAATTATAAATTAAAAAAATATAATATATAATATATAATATTTTATTATAATAATAATTAACATGTAATAACATAAATTGTCGTTATTAATGTAAACTATTTTTGTTTTTACGTTTAATTTGTATTTACTTTACACAAAATGAATAAAAAGAAAAAAATTCCTAAAAGTGGGAAAATAACTGCCATGATAATATTAGAAAATGGAAGAGAGTGTTTTTGTTTTAAGTTTTCAGGTGGTCCTTCTTCTCTAGGTAGCTCATGATGTCGTTCCATAGGAACGGAAGCTTCTGAGCCTTTTACTCTACATGATAAAGTTGATAGATCTAATTTTATATATGGATCTTTAAGATATTCAAATACTTTGCAATATCCAATATTTCCTTTATTGCCATAGTTACAATTATTATTTTTATTAATATATATTTCATCATTTGTATTAATATAATCTTTCAAATATTGATTACATATATAACTGTTATCTCTTAGATATGCTGTAATTGTACTATAATTTGTAGCATAATCATACAAACTTTTCATTATATCAAAATCTTCCTTCGAATATGGTAAATCAAATAAATTACATCCTTCAATTTTATCATCTACTTTAATAATTGCTTTTATTTTAGAAATAATATTTTCAATGTTAGTAACTTCTTGTCGTTTATTACGTAAGTTAAATAAACGATCATATAACCAGAACTTCACAACTATGCAAGGATAATTTGCGAATTCACCAGAAAATGATAATTTCTTGAAGTATTTGATGATTCCAGTATAATTCTCACAAAATTCAAAAACATCCTTATAATCACTTAATTCTCCTTCTAACGTGTCACATATAACAGAGGATTCATAGTCTTTTTTTTTATTTAATATATCATAATTAACTGTAGAAGGAAGAGAAAGTCCTAGATCATTCTGAAAAGTTATAAGAAAAAAAAAATATATAATATATTTATATTTATAATAATTTAATCCTTAATTTAAACTAAACTTTTTTTTTTGTTCGAACGCACTATACTATAATAAAACAAGGATATGTAAAATAGTATTTTTTAAAAAATATATACTGTATTAACCATTATTAAGATTTATCCTAGTCAATAAAACATATGTTATGGTTGCAATTATAATATTTAAGGACAAATATGCTTTTTTGTTTAAATAATTATAAGGAAATTCATATATACTGTTGTGTTATTTTAATTCTTATAAATTATTGTATATTTCTAAAATAAAATATTTTTTATTTTTAAATTATATAAAAATTTTAAAAATACACTTATGATATGATCATAAAATATCAATCTTTAATAAAAATAAAACAAATAACAATAATATCAAATAATTAATAAAAAATAAATTTTATATAAAAAATGGTGATATAGATATTTTATGAAAATTAAATATATATACATATATATATTTCATATTTCTCACTACATTTTGCTCATTTAATTTAACTAATCATATATATATATATATATATATATATATATATATATATATATATATATATATATATATATCCGTTATACATGATTTCTATAGAAATATTTATGTTTATGTATACAAATAATATTTTAATTATATATTACATATACATAATACATTTTTTAACATTATAAAAATGTCTGTTATATTAAATAGAAAATTCGTTTTTATATATGTATTTTCAATGTATTATTTAATGTTATCTATTAATTAAAATATATAATATATAGATGAACCTACTAAAAGCATAATTATGGCTTATACAATGATATGTATTTGTTAAATAAATTTCTTATATATATACAGGATCAATTCAACGAAAATTATTTTTATAATGAAAACTAAAAAAGATATAGTAACATATAGTCATCCCTATAATGTTAAAGGTATTTTTAAAAAAATATTTTTCCATAGTTAACAATATTTCCTCACTATCTCCCCATTTCATCCTTTTGCTATTCTCAGTAATCATTACCGTTTATATACTATTATTTTATCACTTTTAAATCATAAATATCAATATATCAACAAATATTTTACTAATTATATTTGTATTTAATTATGTGTTTTCATATAATTATCAAATTATATAAGAAATAGAATTATAATAAGAATCATATCTAATAATACTTAGACACTTATATATTAAAGCTTCTAAATATACAAATTTTGTATATATTCTATACATTGCCTTTTATTTAAATACTTTTAATAATTTTTTTTTTTTATAAATTTTAAAAAGATATATATTAGAAAACTTCAACAAGTAATTTAAGTGTTATTGGTCTTTCTAAGTATTTTTGAAAATAAGTCGTATATAATAATGAAAACATAAACAAAATTTCAATTAAATATTGTAAATGGTATTCTATTATATTTATATTTTAAAATTTCAATATATATTTCCTATATTTTAGTAGATATTATTAACCATAAAAATGTTTTTATTTTTTTTAATAACGTAATAAGTTCATTCAGAAAATGCAATTAACATTAAAAATAATTAACTTAAAATAAAAATTGAACATTTATGCTTTACTTATTTTTTCTAAAATATACAATCTTTTATACATATTATTTTTTTTTTCATATAATAAATATCAACTTATTTTTTTATGTCACTATTAATTATAAGCATTCATAATAATAATATAATTTTAAGCAATATTAGTAAATAAATTTGTTTATATATCTATATATTTATTCTATAATTTATTTATAAAATAATTTTTTCTCTTAAGTGTATTTAGAATTTCATCACTAATTAATATTCTCGTAACTTGAAATGCTTAAGGTTCATGTTCTATATTAGAAAAAATATAATTTTTTAATATAATATTATCACATTATAACATTTTATTTTTAAGTGAATTTTAAATTATGTATTTTCCTTTAATATTATATAACATTACTATTAATAATTTAAAGTTAAATTTATTATTTGAAAAATAATGTAATATTATTTTTAATGTTTATATGCCAAAAATAACATATATATTACACCACAAATTATGTCTTATTTTATTAAGATCATTACATATATTTAAATATATAAATGACTATAAAATAGCAAAAAACAAAAAAAAATTATATATTCTTTTACTAATATATTTTTTTTTCTTACTTTTGTTTATATTAAATAAATTTTCTTTTATCTTTAAAAATATGTTTATAAATTTTTCCATATATAAAGAAAAATAAGGATTCCTTTCTGATGTTTATATAATTAAAAAAAAAATAGGTTTTTACTATATTAAATGAAAAAATTAGCCCCATATATTAAAAAAATATATTGAATTCACATATTTTACATCTATATGCATTATTAAAACATAAGCATATTTTAAAAAATGTTTATGTATACTTATATATATTATTAATAAAATAAATATATATTTAATATCTTGTATTGCGGTTATAATTATTAATAAATTATCATTAATTTTTTGCTAAAATCATAATACGTAGTTACATGAAGAAAATAAAAATATATATAAAATATTATGTTATTGAATATTGTATATTTAAAAAATTAAAAATAGATATATATATTAATAAAAAATAGATTTATTCATTCAATAAATAATAACATTATTCAATGACTTATGTACCTTTTCAAAATTAATAAATTACTAAAAAAAAAAAAAAAATTATAGTATAATTATTATACTTAAATATATATATATTTATTACAAATAGTATTTGTGTAATAAAATTTTGTACATAATCCATCTAAAATATTGTAAGAAAAATTTTTTAAAATTGTAAAATTAATAAACTCATATAGAATATTGCGTATTGTTCACGAATTACTTTATATGTTAAACCATTTAAGTTATTATAATATTTTTAATCCAGTCATCTAATTTACTAAATTTTCCTACCTCTTATATTATACAGTTTATATTATATTAGGCATATCTGTTCTAATACCATAGCATATGTTAGTATGTACTTTTCAACAGTTACATGCATATATATATTAATAGCACCAGTACATCATCCGTTACTATGTACATAAGCATTTATTTTATTACCGCAATAATTAGATTAGTGCTATACATTATACACAATACTCCATTTTTGTTTATATAAACATTTTCATTATTTACTCTATTAAATAACAAGTATTATGCAAATGTGAACAATATACAAAATTTAATTTCCTTTTTTTTTTTTTTATATGTTTTCTTAATTATCCTCATTTATATTTTTCATTAATATATTAAATTATGAAATTGTGTTTCATTTATTACCTTATACTGCATATATTCTATATATGATTTTTGTATTTTACCTATTTATAATTTATATATAAAATGCTTCCGTTTTAAATATATATCCAATTTATAGTAATAAATTCGTTGCTTTTGACACTCCAGTTACATCATACAAGCGGTAAAAAATAAATTACTATTACTCCTTATAATTCTATTGGAAGTATCATAAAAAATGTGATCCTAAATAATTCGAATAACTCTTTTGTTTTATGTTGTCTATCCTGATCGAGGTTTAAATATTATTATATGTGGATCTAAATTACCTCCAATTTTTTGATTTCTTTTATACGAGGTTATAAGAGAAAAAATGCATAAAATAACACTCATAAAAAAAAAATAAGCTTACATATTTGCAATATTTATATTATACTAATTTTTATTAATATATATAATACAATTTTTTATATCCATTAATAATTCAAACAGAATTTTTATTAATATAGCACAAAATAAATAATACTAAATATATTGATAATATTGTTACATTTCTGATTAAAATGAGTATTTCCTTGTCCTTCCTCTTGTTTAACTCTAATTTTTTTCATTTATTAGGCTATAATATAGTTGTTATACGATTTTAATAATTTATTCTAAAAGCTTCATATTCCTTGAATATACCTAATTATATGTATTATAATAACTTAAGTGAATAATATATAATTTAATACACTTATCTGAGTTAACATATGTTTCCCACCACAAGGTATTCTATCATTCATAAAAATGTAACAACTTACTTGAAGAAATATTTCTTTTTAATAATTTGAAAATGCATAATTGTTAATGTATTATATAATGTTTTTGGTTATATATGCTTTATAATCATTATATATATCTATAAAATATTAGCACAATATAAATATATCTTATTTAGATATTTTTATATTTGCGTCCTTTACCCTATGAACAGTTTTACAAGTATTAATTCCTTAAAATATATTATAAAAATAAGAACCATCTAAATAATCCAAATACTTCATGTTAAACCTATAAAGATAAAGAACAAAATAATCTACAATGGCATATAATTATAAGCAACATTCATAACCGTATATATCTATAGTTCATCCAAGCAATTTTTTGTATTTTAGAAATTAATTTATAACGTAATACTAAAATTTAAAATAAAAATTATAGTAACCAAATAATGAAATAAAATTTTTATGAATAGTTTTTTTTTTTCAGAGAACAATAATATATACAAATAATACAATTTATAGTAATTATCATTCAAAATATAAATATAGAATTATTTTCTGTGTAAACGAAACATCATACATTTATAAAATCAAACATAAGCTGAATAAAAAAGATTATATATATTTTTAACTTTTCATTTCATTCTAAGTACCTAGAATACTGTACTTAGTACACTATTATAATTATTACATATTTAAAATTGTCATAATTTTATTACATATTTATAACATCGTATTTATTTATTACAAAAAAACAGTAAACATATATTAGGATGTTTTTCACAACTACATTTTATAACATATCTTTCATAAAACATATAAAATAAATATTAAGTTTTTATTAAGTATATATATATTTATATATATAATATTATATATTCAACTCTATTCACAAAATACAGAACAAGACGCATTCATTTTTAATTTTAAATGAATAAGACTTTATTTTATTTATGCATAAAATAATATATTATGGATTTAGGACAATATAAAAAATAAAAAAAAAAAATTTCAAGGTAACTAAAAATAAACTGGAACAGTGTATAAATAAAACCTTATAAATTGTGCCTTTATATATATTAATTTTAAGGTTCGTTCATATAATTTTCAAAATAATTATATGTAATATAGGAGTACATATATCAACCATAATATTGTGTTAATCCGAGAAATTCTTTAAAATCTGTATAGACAATTATTAAAACATTTAAATTAACAAAGATAAACAAAATCGTACATTTATACTGTTGTAGATCTAATTTACAAGATACATACATTTGTATTTATCAAAATTAATCAATGATAAATATGTTTGCTATTGAGGAAAAACACTTAGGAATTTGTAGAAACTTATTATTATAAAAGACTACTTCTCAGAGAGTAGGATATTCCGTATTATGCAATTTACTCTTTATATGTTTTATCTTTTTATACTTTACAATTTCTTTGTGGAGACAAATCATTATTATAATAGCTATAAGCACGAATATCAAACATAATATATACATTCCATTAATCCAATTTAATGTAAAATCATATGCTAGCTTATCAAGGTAAAATAGTAATAAAGCAGCTCCTATTATTCCAATTATTAAAAAGCAGCTAGTAGCAGCACATATAACACATTTGTTTACTTTTATATCATTGTTTAAAAACATAAAATCATAATTCATAAAATTCCTAACTTTATTTTTATAGTATATTTTGTCTAACACTCTTTTTTCAAAATAGGAATGTTCTCTATTGTATAAATCAGATTTACTTTTTCTTGTATGTTTATAGCCTACTGCATTATTTAATGTGCATTGATTTGTTTCTTTAATTTTTCCTTTTTTTAATGTAGAATTATTAGGAGTACACTGTTTTGCGTATTTATCTATAGATTGTATATCTTTTTTTAGCCATGTAATATTTGTATCCTTTTCATGCTTATATATTGCTAATAATCGACAAGTCCTTTTACCTAATGTTTCATCAATATTGTTTTTTCTATCCAAATATTTATTAAAGGTAATCTAAAAAAACAAATATTCAATTATCAATAGAATAAATAGTTTTACAGTGAATCAAGTATTAATAAAAAAATAAAATAAAATAAAATGAATTATATAAATATATCTAAATAAAATCGTCAAACCATATCACAATTAAAATGATATATCCAAGTTAAAACTATAAACGAACAAATCCTATTAAAAAGCGGTAACTTAATTTTTTGTTCCATTATATAGATCCTTAAAATTTAAACGTATTTAATATGTAAAAAATTAACAATTATATAATGTACATTTAATGATAAAGTATGCTTTATTTATTTTGTAAAATATTCTACATTTTTATGTGAATTAAATAAAATAGTTATATCTATAATTCATTTTAAAACACTGATGTAGAATATCTTTAAAAATGAATTATGTTATTTATATATAAAGGGTATTCACAAGAAACTAACATTAATGAAAATAATATAATTTTACTTTTTTCATAAATATCTAATTTAATATAATAAAGCAATTACATAATTTTAAATTTATTACAATTAAAAAAAATATATATATACGGTTTCTTAATATGATTATATATTGCGTTCATAGAGCATGTATATTATATGAAATATAGATATTATATTCTTTATATTAAAAAAAAAATGAACAATTTTATTGATTTTTTTTTATTAATAATTCCGTTATTTTCAATATTAAATTATGGAAAAAATGCTTTCTGATGATAAAATATTATAACTATATCATAATAATAATGATGCTGGAAAAAAAAATATATTTTACAACGCTTTTTTTTATATCACTTAAATAATTACATTATTTAAAGTGTAGATATTTGAAATATTCTATATTATATAATATATTTATAAAAATCTAACTTGTCGCATGATATGTGATATGTGAAAAAATATGCACTTTTATAGGTAAACTAAGGATGTTTTTTAATTTTAGTAATACAACTTATGAAAGTTATAATTTTAATTATTCATAAAATATACATTTATTACTAGATAAATATTTTTAAATAAAACTTTTTTTATTTTAATAAAATATATATATTGAAAAATATTAATATAATAACAAACAAAAACCGTGATATATCATCATTAATATGTTATTTTAAAGTTTAATATTCTTATAAAAAACAAATTATAATTGTATTTTTTTATGTTTTGTAATGTAGTATATATATCTCTACATGAGAGTAACTTTTATTATATATAAATGAAATTAAGTAAATTTTTTTTAATACATGGCCATTTAATATTATTTTACTCTAAAAATTTTATAATTATATGAAAATAAATAACTAAATAAATAGTTCTTTAATGAAACAACAATAGCATTTTTTATAAGAAAAACTATATAAAAATTTCTATAATTAAAATATAATTACTATAATGAATGTTATAAAATAAGTAATATTAGCGAGGTATAAAGTTAATATAAATATTTCTAAAATAATTCAGTTACATTCAATTATATGAAAAACATAAAATATTAATCCCCATACATTTTATATATTTAACATTCACTATCTTATAAATAGATATATTCTTGATGTATCTTTTTCCTATTTATATTAACATGTTTTTAATATATTAAAAATATCAATTCTTTTTTTAGATAAAATATTATAATAATAAATCATACTAGGAAGTAAAATGAAATATTTAGAATTTTTATATATGTGAATTATTAATTATGTATCAAAATTAAAAACATACATTTCCTTAATAATTATAGTACTTGTAGATAATCTTTAATATAAAGTTTAAATTACAATAGAAAAATACAAATTATTGTAACACTTTATATATATGATTTTGCAAAAAAAATATAATTTATATATGACTGTCAATTGCAGTAATGTAGTGTTATTTTTGTTTTTTCATATTTTCATTCCCCATACATTGAAATTTAACTTTTAATTAGAATGCATAATTTATTTATCAATTCTTAACTATATAACAAGTGAATTAGGAAACAAAAATAAACTACTAAATATTTTTTTTATTAATTATAAAAAAATTTTTTTTATTCATAAATACATTTCATATAATATGTATACATATTTTTTTCAAGTATAAAATATATTGTACATATTTACAAATTTTAATGCAGATAATAAATATAATCACGAGGAACATTATTATGAACTATAGTTAAAAATCTCATTTAAAATGATTCATAAATCGTGTAGTATTGTATTCTAACTAAGAATAATTTAATAAACAAATTTTATAAAAAACATATTATATAAAATATAATAAATTATTAAATTAAAATTTACAAAAGACAAAAAAAAAATATTAAAAAATTGTGTAATAAAGTAATGAAATTTAATTATTCAT
This sequence comes from Plasmodium malariae, assembly GCF_900090045.1. Lineage (NCBI taxonomy): Eukaryota > Apicomplexa > Aconoidasida > Haemosporida > Plasmodiidae > Plasmodium > Plasmodium malariae. Next base: position 1,166,744 of record NC_041777.1, on the reverse strand, counting down.
TTTAAAATACTTAAAAATATATACGCAATATATATATTAACAAAATTACATGATTTATATTAGTTAATTAAATGTGTGAAAATTTTTATATATATCATTGACAAACAAAATTTTATTTTTTTCATGAATTTGATACTAAATTGAATACATATTATATCTTTTAAATTTTTTCATTAAATTTTTTTATAAGCGCTTTCTTTTTATGTTATATATAAATTTTTTATTATTATAAAGTTAAATTTTTTTTTAATATTGTTTGTTTAAATAATAAAAATTCATTTATATAATAATTTCTGATAGAACAACATTTAAAAATTTATCTATAATTATGTTACCTAAAAACAGTAAAATATATAATTTTTTAAGAACAAAATTTAATTTCTATATATAATTCTAAATATGTCCTACTGTTTTTTTTTTTTTTTTTTTGATACAAATAATTCTTATAATATTTTCAATAATGAACTTTTTTTAATTCACTTTGCAATTTATATTTATAGTATATTCCACCAATAAATGATGTATATTAATAAAACCATTAATTAACAGCTTTAGTATTTAACTTTAAGTATATATTTAGTAAAAGTGTTATATGGCATAGAGTTCCTATTATTCATTAACTTCATCTTACATACACAAAAGCAGTGTTCGCCCGGAGCAATTTTATTTTATCCAAAAAAATAGGATAAAATAAGATAAAATAAGAATATATGAATATTATATGAAATTTAAAACATTTGTACAAGGATAACATAATCATTAATTTTAATTTTATATTGTTATCTTTTTATAAAAATGAACTAATCTTGGAATTATTATATTTTTAGTAATATCAAGATTACATTTTGAGAAGTTCATAAATCTACTATTTTATTTCTCAATTAATTTTTTCTAAATTAATTCATTATATCTATGAATTCAGATTTATTTTTATATTAAATTTAACATAATATATTTCTTATATATGAAGCTTTAACATATCACTAAATAAACACATTATACTATATCATGAATAAAATTAAAATAAATAAAACTATCCTACCAATATATTACTGCAACGTATGGTGTATTGAGCCTTTAATTATAACCAAATGTCAAAATCAAATATATTTTTTTAGGTATAAGATATAATAATATAGTGTTCCAAAGTTATAGTAATTTAAAAAAAAAAATTATTACCATAAAAAAATGCAATTAACAATATTACTAAGACGTATACAAAGAAATTCATACAAAGAAATATAAAAAGTTAAAAATAAAAAATAATATATTTTAACTATATCTCCTTTTTGTTTGCTTTTTTTAAATATGGCTATTAAATAAAATATATATTTATCTCACTTTGCTAAGTTTTTTAATATCTTTAAATAAATAATTTGATAATCTACATAATACTAATGGAATAAAGTTCTTTATTCTATATTTACTACACTAAATCTCCTCCTGTCAGAATTTCTATAAGTACGTTTTATGAATCTCCTTGGTATTCTTTGCCTATTTAATTGAGCTAAATTAGTTCTATATCTTTTTTTCCTTTTTTTAATTTTACCTACATATGACCCAAAGGGAGTAAACTAATAAACAAATCAAATGTGTAAAACCAACATAATATTATTATATTAAAATTAAAACATTTAAAAATAAATTTTTTATTAATAAAAACTTATAATATATTTATAATAAAAAATGAAACTTATTATTTACTTTAAAATAAAGGAAAAAGACAAAAATTATTCCCAATACCAAAGCACCTACAATGGAAATACGGGAAAAAGTGTTCCGTAATACATTATATTCTATATCCTTTTCTGGAACTGCTTTTCCTTTTGACTTTGAAGCATAAGATACCTCTCCTTTATTATGGATTATAGCTTGTAAACGTCCTGAATAATTTAATTTTAATGGAGTACTTTTCCTTAATTTTTCTTGTCTTTTATTTCTAGCTACATTTACTAAGTATTTGTGGTTCCATAACGGGCCTCTCTTATATTTGTAACCCTTAGAATCTTCTGTTTTTTCAAAAAAACCATCTTCAACCAATTCTTCAATATATTCACACATTCCATATTTATCCTCTTCTGGTCTCTTAGGTGGACAATTCAGTGTCCCTTTTGCAAAATTCCATCTAAATTCATTACCTGGATTTTCAACAGATGACATTTTATGTTTTTCTTCTGAAACACTAGTAGCAAATTGCTTTATAATTCTTTCACTTAGAACTTTTGATGAATCCGCATTAGCTTTTATCATGCGAATTCCTGAAGATGAACTTACTGCATTCGTTCTCTGTTCATTGTTTTCAACTGCATTTCCGCTGCTAGATCTCACAGAAGATGCTCGGATGAAGCCACATCGTAAAATAGTACTATTATTATTAATAGGACAATCAGTAAGAAGAATTGAATTCAAAAAAGCTCGTTCTAAAATATTAGAATCTAGTTTTTTTTTAATACTTATAGTTTCTTTAAAACTTTCTAATCTATTACAACTATCACCATTGTCGGACTCTAATACAGATAATAATTTACTTGGATTAAACTCTTCACCACATTTCAGAAAATAATGCGGACAAACTGACTTTTCATTCCAACAACAGTTCTCTTTCTTATTTTTATATAGAGAACTAATAAAATTAATATATTTTTTGTATTTTTTCACGTCAACTTTGATGCATATATCCTTACTTTTAATACTATCGTAATTCGTAAAATACTCATACAAATATTTTTCTTTATTTTTATTATCCAATTCTTCTAAATTTTTTTTTAAAAATATATAATTACAATTATATAACCCATAAGTTCCAGTAAGAGAAGTTTGCAGATTAAGAAATTGAGTTATAACATCTTTAACATCATCACCCGCTGAATTTTTTTCAAACATTTTCTCTATTTCTTTATATACCCAGAATTTATAATGCGAACAACGGTAATCATAGTTTTCTGGTTTACCTCTTTCATATAAATATTTAAAGTTTCTTGCAACATTTTTACAAAGTTTAACACACTTATCTTTGTACTTGCTTTTTATTGAATTAAATATATCACAACTTATTTCATTATTTTCCTCATCGACCTCAGACTTAAATTCTTCGTATATCTTATTTGAAGGTATCGCTGCCAAAATTTCATTCTGAAAATTGTATAAATAAAATGAATTATATAAATCCTTAATTATTTTTTATAAAGAATAAATTTACTCATATTTTTATTTATGAAGAATGATATTTAAATAAAATACTATAAATTATTTTTTTTCTATGAATATTGAAAACATACATAAACTTTTCATCCATTTTTATAATTTTCTTTTAACATTACTGGATATATACAATCTGAATTAATTAAAACTATACATATAAAAATTTTTCTATATAAAAAATGACAATATATTTTAAAATGAAGTATTTTTTTTTTTATAAATATTTATGTCCGTTAATATATTTTTATGGGAAAATAACACCTAATATATTTCATGTATAAAATGAAATTATTTAATTTTATTACATTAATTTTTTTAATAAAACAGAAACAAATTTAACTTAATACAATTTAACAGTATATAATAAAAAAAAAGAAATAAAGTATGGAACAATTTCATTTTATATACATATTGAATCATTATTATCACATTTACTTTAAGATAAAATTTTATGCGAAATATGCTAAGTTAAAAATTATAATGCATAATGATATACATTTTTTAGGCAATTTTGTACTTTTAATTGTTTGCATAAGGCTAATTATAGATACATAATAAATTATGAAATTTTGTTAATATTTAAATGAATATTCAAACAAAAAACTAAATTATTTCAACAAAAGAAATATCCTTTGTTCTTTTGTTGGATGAACAATAACGCATATAAGTGTAACAATCTTTACAAAAAAATATATATTACAAAATTAAAAATAAGTAAATGATAGATAATTCTAACAAAAACCACTAATATAACATAAAAAATAAAAGGCTTATAATCTGATAGAAAATATTGCTTATGATATATTTATATTATTTATAATACAATTATTATATATATATACTATAAAATGATATTAAAAATTATTTCCTTCAGCTAATGTTTCTTTTTTAACTTGTAAGTCAAGATTTTATTTTTTTTTACATGACATAATTTCCATAGTATAACTTTTGCTATATCTGCAATTACATATAATTAAACAAAGAAGATTATTATTTTTAGTAAATCTTTTCTTAAAAAAAACTGAAAAATGTTAACTTCTTAAATTGATAAATAAAATAATATTTTTATACCTACCATAGTGAACATATTTCCAATATCACTAAAAGTAATTAATATAACTCAATTCCATATATTAAATTTGGAAAATATATTCTTAAAATCTATTTAATTTTTCATATATGCTAAAGCAATTCTAAAAAATAATACTATTATGTAGCACAATTATATATTTGTTCTATAATATTTCCTATGGTTTCTCTTATTTCTAATGGTAAATGAAATACAAGGTAATTTATTATATCAATAACATAAAAAAATATTAACAAATATTTTCTTATCATTCTGGATATAAGTTATTGATATAATAAATTTTAAAAATTATAATATATAAAATGTCGTAACTTAAGCATAAAGCGATTATCATGTTATAATAAAAATATTACATATGAAAAAATTATTAAAAGTTATACATATATATATATGATTTTTCTTTTCATTCATTATTATGAATAACATAAAAGAAATATATTATATTTTTTTTTTTATTACTTATGTTATTTATTCATAATTATTTTGTTTCTGCTCTATAAATATACTGTTTTATTTTGTTCACATTTTTACAATTTATTTATAACAAATTATGAATGTATATAAATTCATGATTTCTAAATAATACTGCTTTGAATAAATAAAAAAGTAAATTTTTAATGCTTAATTTCACCATGACTAAAAAAAAAATAAGATATATTTTTTTAAAGGATTTTATAACATAATTTTCATTTACATTATATTTAAACAGAGGATTTAATTATTGTGTTAGGATTATTTTTGTTGTTTATGAAATCTTAAAGAAATAACTAATAATATTACAATGAAAAAAACCTAATTTTAATGAAATATTTTAGTTATTTTGAGAGTTATATGTTTTCCCTAAATTAATATATATGATTATTTATTTTTTCTCACAGAATAAGCGTTATTTGAATTTTGTAAATAATACTTTTAAAAATTTATTATCATATAATTATTATTATATACATAATATTATTTACAATACCCACTTAATTTTATTTATTAATTTAGGAATTTTTTATTCAATAAATTATATTCACCAAATTATTATTCAAGTTAAAAAATTTTCTACATATTTTCTTGTATCTTTTAAATGGAAGTAAGTTTGATTAAAACATTATAAGAATATTTTCTTTTTTTGTTTGATCATTGTTATATTTTTGAAATACATTTAAAAAGACATACGTATCCTTAATTATAAAATTATATATTTCATATACTAAAGTGTAATACATTATATCAATAAGGCGATACCTTTATAGCATTACCAAATTTAATGTATCTATGAAAATCTATATATGTTTTTATCATATATGATATATTATTACTGGTGATCTTTTTTGTTGAAAAATAAGATATTGAAAGAAATCATTATCCATTTTTAATATCTAAAGTTTAAGTTTGAATTTAGTTTATGTTCATATATTTAGTTATACATAACATGAAACAAGTTACAATATATTTTTAGATAACATGTATAATAACAGTTATATTTACATATGAAAAAATATAATATTTTTTATAAGATACGTGATAGATTATTGATAATATATAATTTTAAAAAATATAAAAGATATATACATATATATATATATATATATATACATTTTAGATGTAATGGAATATTTAATATGAAACATAAATTGTATATTAATGAAATTTCAATGTGGCCTTAATCTTTAAAAATTATTAAAATATAAACAAAATTATTTTCATAGTTAACTTATCCTTTCAATTACTAGTAAACATCACAATAGATAATTCTTACAATTATAGTTTTATATATTACGCAAACAAAATTTCATGGTTATATTATCAATTCACTATTTACAAATCACGGTATAAAGGAATAAATGAACACGCAAGAGAATTTTTTTAATGAATTAAACGTTTTTATTAGAAAAATAAATAATTAGTGAATAATGAAATGAATTCATTACTTTAATATGAAAAAGTGTTTCATTTAAAAATTATATTAATGAATTTATGTTAATTTATTAAAGTAACTCATTTACCCCATAAATCAGTTCCTTCCTCATTTTTACATATATTATGGGTTTAAATAAACATCTTTCGTGTATACATTAATATTTTTAGAATAATCATATGCAATATTTACGGTTAAATTTCCATTAGATAATTCATTGAAAGTGCATATAAAATTATGTGCACATTCTTTTTATTAGTTGAACGGATAAACAAATAAAATACAATTACAAGTGAAAGATATAAAACCCTAAAGTGAATATGTTCATATATTTATTCTAATCCTGCATCAAAAAAATATTTTTTTTATCTTATTTTATTACATATTATGCAATTTTGAGTTCCTCATTAGACGTTTTATATATATTTTTACACAATTTAATCAGAATAATAAATCTCGCATATTGTAATTATTAGCTATCTTAAAATAAAATAATTTGTATATGTATATATATATATATATATATATAAACATAGAGGATAAATTTTATTAGTTATTCATTTTCTAGGATATCCTTAAGATATTTAACTTTCAATACTATACAGGAAATGTGTAGGCAATAATAGACATCCGTAAATATTTCAATAAATATTTATCAAATATTAGTTACAGTTAAAATATATTTATATATTATTATAACAATTTTCTCAATAGGTACATTATAAAATAAACAAAAATTAAAGCATCCTAAGGAAAACACCTCAATATAGTTATAATTTAGCTAGTTTATTGAATATATTATGAGTAAATATAAAAATTTAGTATATTTATAAAAATTAATAAAAAATTAAATATTAAATATAGATGAATTCATAATAACACTTAAATAATTCTCATAATGCGTATTAGATAATATCTTTGCATAGTAGATAATAAAGTAAGTGCCCAACTACAATTATAACGAGGTTATAAAGTAATACATCCAAAAAAACATAATAAAAAAATTAGAAAAAACTTGTATAAAAAAACAAAACAGATAATATAAATTATTAATAAAAATAAGTCATTCACTGTTTTAAATTTAATAATTATGTCAAAATCCAAGAATTAAAGTATTCATTATATTTAATGTAATTATTAGGGGAATACGAAAATAATAGCGTGACTCCTATTAAGAAATTATGTATAAGCTTTCCATTATCTAATCCCATATAAAAGATATTTAGAAAACGGTACAATAAATTATATGCTAATAATATGTTAATTATTTTCATTAATTTAATTTTTTAATGATGTAAAAAATAAATAAAATATATAGATTACCTATATATAAATTTTCAACATAATAAATATTCTAGTAATTTACGAATCTCTGAGTAAGCACTATAATAAAATAAAAGAATAATATAACGGTTGGTTCAAAAACTTCACTTAATTATAATGATTTAGAATCACATGGTTTTTAAGCAGTTATAAATAATCCTTATTTATGAAGTACATTATTTCATTATATATTTATAATTTCACAATTAGACTGTATAAAAAATTTAGTTAAAAGTATTTATATAATTAGTACCTTTTATAAAATATTTCGTACAAAATATATTTTATAGAATAATTATTAACATTTTGTTTTGGTAAAAAAAATATACATACGTACTACTGTAACAATAATTATTTATATATATATATAATGCTTTCAAAAAAGACACATTTATTGTTAACATAACAATAATAATACATTTTCTTCATAATCTAAACAAATAATCATTTTACATTAAAATCAGATAAAAAACATACAGCAAAACATTTTAGTGAATTATAAATTAACACACTCCAATGAAATTACATGAATAATTCAATTATATATTAATATTAACGTATGTCTATATATATATATATATATATTATTCATGTAACTTATTTTAACAGAAAGATGTGTATATATAAACAAATTATTTAGTTAAGCTGAAGTCATTCCGTAAAATATAAATTGAATAATATTTAAACAGTGAAAAATTCAAATTATCAAAAGAACTAAGAACATAATTTTTTACTACTTCCCGATAAAAATACTGGCATACATAGTCGTGTTTATAAAATATAAATAGTTATTGTTATCGTAGATAAGTATTACACTAAAGATATGACTATATATGTTAAATTAATCTTGACAGGTGTGCGCGTATTACTTCTTATTTAATCTTTTTGTGAACTTAATATTTTCATATTTTATAACTTTTTTATAGTAATAAACCATCCCTAATATAAATATAATAACAAATAGAAGGAAAGGTATTCCATAAAAGAAAAGTGTTGATAAATATATTTTTTTAATATTACCCCAAGTACCTTCACTTAACAGTGTAACTAGATGTCCCTCTACCCCAAGCGTTCCTCTAGCATCTGCAGATCCAATTGGAGATAACAACCCTAATAAACCCAACAAACCACCATCTGTAATTTTTTCTAATGAAAGATCTAATATTGGTAGTATCAATACAAAAAAAAATAACAAAAGTAAAGCAGTTCGTATTCTGCGTTTTTTACGTGTTAATTCTTTATATTCCTTATTTTCAATAATTCTGATATTTTTAACGTAATCTTCATAATTAAGTTTTTTAAATATTTTTTTTTCAAAATCGAAATATTTTTTTGTTTTAGGTATACCACATTTATTTTTCTCAACATTTCTATTGTGTTTCTTAATATCTAATGAACTTTTACATGATTGCTTATCTTTTTTATTTGTTCCTTTTTTAATATTAGATATAATTTTTTTTTCTTTCAATTCATTATTTGGCACTTCTTCTTTAAAATTTTCAATAATTGAATCCTTATCCTGTTTATATTTAGCTAATAATCGATAGTTTCTTGAATGTAATTTTCTACTGAGACTGCATTTTTCAACCAAATTTTTATTTAAAGAGCTCTAAAAAAAAAAAAAATGTAAATATTTCGTATTCAAATGGAAAAATATTCTCATCCTAAATAAAAGAATTAATAAAAGTAAATAGTTACAAAATAAATAATACAAATGTTTTGAATAATATTATCATACAATGTCATTGCAAAAGAGACATATCCAAGGTAGTAGTATAAACGTTAAAATTTTAATAAATAAAAACACCATAATTTTTTGCTTTATCATATAGTTTTTCAAAGTTAAAATATATTACGAAAGAATTAAATTTATAATATGTATTATACATTCAATGTATAAGTGTACTATGTATGTTTTTTCAATTTTTTTTTTTTGTTATTTCTTCTTATATAATAATATATTTATAACTAAAGATCATTTTATAATGTCTACGAAAATAAAATACCTTTAAAAATATATTATAAACATTTAATATTTACATTATTAATAAAAAAAATAACTTTAAATAAAATGCTATAATATTAATCCATTCATATATATTTAAAAAGTATAGGTTAATTATTTAATATAGTCGAATATTTAGAAGTTTATTTTTATTGAAATTTTTCAAAGTAATGAAAAAACATGTGATATATTAACATTTATAAAAACTCATTTAACTTACATCATTAAACGTATAGAATATATATCTATTGTAGTATTTTATATATTAGGATAGTAATTTCTAATTTGAATGATGTTTTCCGATTATTAATTATAATTTTTAATATGTTACACTTTGAAAGAACGTGTTATTTTTTTAATAAAATATTAACTATTCTAGTTAAACAATAATTGTAATATTTAATTAAGTAGTCAATAACATGCACAATTTTATTTGTTTTGTAAAATATAACCCATTTTTTATTTGTCAAAAAAACAGGTATATTAGCTTAAGTTTTACAATATATTTAGAAAGTTCAATTTATAATGTACTATTCAAATTATGATAAAATGCATATATTTAAAAAGTAAATAAAGATTTATTTTTTATTTTTATGTCATATTTTTAAAAATTTTTATTCATAATTAAATTTAATTCTTACCATTATTTCTAAATGGGGATTTTTTAAATTAATCCCTATAATGTTTTTATATTTTACCTACATACATATATCTGAAGCAGTATTAATATATTACAAATATAAAAAAAAAAGGATACAGTAAAACTATTTAATGGCTATTTCATACTACCATAATTAAAATATATCCGAAAAATTATAGATGTACCTGTAAGATGAATATACATTTTTTTATATGTAAATTAGAAATAAGGAAGTGTAACAATATGATTTACCTTAATACATTACTTAGTAACATTTTTATTGACAATATTAGAGATCATATAATAGTTTTCGTTTGGACATTTACAAACATATTTTGTCAGTAAAATAATTTTACAGATAGTGATTAAACATATAATACACATAAATAAAAATTCTTTTTTTTAATAATACTTACAGCAAAAAATATGATTTGTTCAATAATTCCTGCAATATATTTGGTGTAAGCTAGAAAACGACAATCAAAAAATTAGCATAATCGCAAAAATTTTCTGTAAAAATCCTATATAAAATTTTATTTTACATTTCTTTTAAAAAAATATTATTCTTTCAGCAAATAAATTAAGAAATTAAGAACAAAGAAAAAATAATGAAATTTTAAATACTATATTATAGTTAAAAAAAAAAAATATATTATAAATACAATAAACATAATCAGTTCCCTTCATTATATACAAAAAAAGGCATGTTAATTTTTAATTTAAAAATAATAATTCCTTTTAATAATAACCTGAAAAAATAATGATTGTTACTAGAAAAGGATACAAAATATAAAAGAACAATATTTGTTGTTAAAATGAAAATTAAAAATATGAATTCAATAAAATAATATTAATTCTGCTGTAATATATTAATTTTAATATACAAACATATAATTTTGGTTGAATTTTTCATATTAACTATAATATAAATATATTAAGCCACAATATTTATGCTCAAGAAATATATTAAATTATAAATTAAAAAATTTTCAAACATTCAAATTCACAATAAAAATAACATAATTTTTTTACATTTATGTATAAATATAACGACATATATACATGTTCATGTATAAAATATATGCAATTATTCTTATATTTAATAAGTCATTAAAAGTATTACACATAGCATATAACATTAAAGGTTTCTTTATAGAAATATACTTATTTCTTACCATTCATTGAACTCTTCTAAAAACTTAATTTTTTTATGTTTTATAACATTATTATAATAATAAAAAATTCCACGTATAATTAAAATACCCAATATTAAAATAGGTAAACAATACGTTAGAATACCAAATATTTTGATTCCTGTAAAATTTTTCAATTTACATGTCAATGACAAGAAACCATCAAAACCATCCAAAGTAGGTCCAGGAGATTCAACTTGATTCCCACTATATCCTAATAAACTACATAATTTATTTAATAAACCACCTATATCTTTAAAGTTCCCTAATGATAAATCTATTATAGGTATACTTAATACAAGTATGAACAATAATAAAAGTAAGAAAATTCGTAATTTGTATTTTTTGCGTTTTAATTTTTCGTAATCCATATCATTAATTAATATCATTTTTTTAAAAAAATATTTATCATCTAGTCCATTCATTATTTTTTTTTCATAATGGTTATATGATTTATGTAACATGGTACATTTATTTTTCATAAGTCTCTTAATTAATTTTTCCTTAAATAATAAGCATCTATGTAATGTTTCTCTTTTTTCTTTGTCCAATTTATGATTATCTATTGTAAGTAATTTTTCGTTCTTCTTCTTTGTGTTATATGGTATGTTTAATTCTAAATCGCCAATATATGAATAAATGTACTTTTTATAATTTCCTAATAATCGATAAATTCTTGTATTTAATTTTCTACAAAAATAATACTCATCCAAAAATTTGTTAAAATTGATCTAAAAAAAAAAATATAAACTTTTCATATATAAAATGGATAAATATTCCCATACAAAAAAAAAATAATTAATGAAAATAAACAACAAAAATATGAATACTACAAATTCCTTCAAAACGTATTATCATACCATAACACTGTAAAATTGACATATCCAATATGAAAGGATAAACACAGAAATTTTAATAAAAAATATAAACTTAATTCTTTGTTCCATGTTATACATATATAATATTGTAATTTATGCAATAAAGAAAAAATTAACAAAAAGCTATATACTTATAACAATAAAAAAATACCTCTTTTATTTTTTTAAATATTTTTTATTAAAAAATTAACATATATAGCATATGTTTATAAGTCAAAAAAATAATAAAGAAGTATGCTACAAAATTTTATAATTAATATTTTTTATAAAAAATTAACTTTAAGTAAAATGATACAATTTCAATTCATTCATATATATGCATAACGTATAATTTAATTACATATTAGAGTAATTAAATTTTTTTTCGTAATTTGTAATTATTTGGAAATAATGAATTTATGTACAATATGCAATATATAAAATATAGATATATGTTATTGTTCTAGGAATTTCTAGAATAATTGCTATTTTTATATTTCCTACAAATTATTGTAATTTTATGAGTATTATATTTCGAAAAATGTAGTTATTATTGATAAAAAAAATACTAGTATTTACAAAAATTAAAGAAAAGTACTAATAAATACAAATTATATATATTTTTTGAATTTTCCTTTTTTACTAATGGTAATATGTGCTTTCCTTTATAGTCTACAATATATTTAAAAATCACAATTATTATATACTACCTAATTTATGAAAAAATATATTTTTTAAAGGAAAATAATAACTTACTTTTTATTTCTGTATAATAATTTTTAAAAATTATTATTTTTTGTAAAGTTTAATTTATATCGTTATTGGAGAATGAGGTGTTTTTAAACTCACAAGTCATTTTTTTTCTTTAATTAAACATATATACTTTAAATAATTATAATTAAACAAAAAGGCGTGATACGCATATAAAATATGTTGATAATGTAGTAATCTTGAATTAATGATGTGTTTAATTAAATCTATAATTAATAATAATTCCTTTTTGTTTTTTTATCATTTTATTTTATTATATACTTTTAAATAATATTTATAAAATAAAATTAAATTAAATTAAAACTTACGTAACTTCACTGATGATACCATGAAAGTAGGTATCATTTAATTTACTTCTTATATATTTTATTTTTCGCTAATAATAATATTCTACATACATTTACTAAAAATTAAAATTATACTAATATACATCTAATAATTTCCTATCAATATTTTGCATCATACACTAAAACTCCTCTATAGGCATGAATATTCTTTACAGAAAAGATAGTAATTACCTAGAATATTATAACATTCAATATGAATAAAAAATATATATATATTAGTTATTTAATAGAACAATTTTAAATTTTTGTTTTTAATACGTTTAAAAATTAAAATATAAATAATTCTATTGTGTTTAATATTTTTATTTTATATTCATGATAAAAAGTACATGTAAGACAAATAGGTACGTTAGCATATATTAGGCATATTCCTATTAAATTTTTCCTGTTTTCTAACAATTAATATAGTTTTATTTTACTTTATATACTTTTAAAATCTTTTTTCATAATTAAAATCGTAAAATATTATATTGATTTTTATTACACAAATTATAATATAACATGTGAACTATACTAAAGGTATACGGAATATCCATACAATATTATTTTATAAGTAACATTTTTAAAATTAATACACCCACAATATGTTTTTATTATAAGTAAACAAATATCAAATTAACCATTATATGTCGCTATTTCGAATTGTAAATAGAACATTATAATTATTATATGTTTTAAATAAATACATTTTATTTATCAACTCTAATAGTATATTATTTAAATTTAAAGAATCAGTTATTTCTCTTTGTTTTTATTTCTCGAAATATAAATATAAATTTATATTATTCGTAAAAATATAAATAATAAAAAAAATATAAAGCTAAAAGTAAATTTCGTAAAAAAATTTATTTAATAATTATGATAATTTTAAAAAATATCTAAATTAAAATAACTTATAATATAAATTTATATAGTCAATATACGAGAAAAACAATATATAAAATATTATGTAACTTTGGAAAATCATTGACTTAAAAATATTTTTCATGAAAATTTTATGGACAGAATGGGAATTTGTTTATTAATGATTTATGAATAAATAATACCCAAAATGATATATTATTTTATAACTTTTATGCGAAAAATATAAATTAAATAAAATATATTATTTACTAATCCTACAAAATCAGATATATTTGTATTCCTATATTATTATCCCTTACACCTTATCACACATAGTAACAGGAGATTATTATAATAATATTATAAATTATATATTAATATTAGTGTTTTAAAAGAATGCATATTAAATTTATACCAATTTGTATAATCAAATTACTCCTCTAAAAAATAATTAATTAAAAGAAAAAAAAAAAATAAATAAATAAAACATATTAATACCAAAATAATCCTGGTCCAGTAATATATACCGATAATACTCGCAAGAATATAAATAAATATACTTTTTTCTAATCATTTTATTTTATCATACATATTTAAGAAATTCTTATAAAATAAAAATAAATCAGCAATTAATTAATTATAATTACAAAAATAGCCGTTCTTTCATTAATTTATATTTTATGGTATAAACAAAAATAACAATCCTCCAACATATAATACATACTAAAATTTACAATTATGCTATTGCATCCTAACTTTTTTTAACAATGAATTTAACCATATCTCTAAACATTAAATCTGCATTAATAAATTATCTACAAATAATGAATTTTTCTGTTTTTTTTTAACTTTTATTTTATTTAAAAAATAGTTATAAATATAAAAGAATTATTAATTATATATACTATATATATTTATGAATTTTAAAATATTACTAACACCTTAATCATTATATATATAAGAAAACATAATAAATAAAATAAATATATAATTATTTATTCGCAGATGATTTCTTGATTGTAGAAGTGTATAGTCTTATTTAAATTATATTAATGAAAATTTTTATTTTTACAAACACAAGATGTGTATTTCTAAATTACTATTATGTAAAAATTCAAAAAAAAAAAAAAAGACTTTCAGTTTACTATATAAAAAGAACTGTTTTAAATTAATTCATTATTTTGATCATTCATTTTCATGGGACATATATAAAATATATAGAATATTTATTTATAAAATATCATGATAATATATATTTGAGTAAATTTACAAAATTTAATTATCGCTACAATTAGATATAACAATAAAGTAATAAAAGGTTTTAACTCTTTACTTAATTGTGAATACGTGAAAAGATAATATTACAAAATAATTATAAATAACTTGTATATAATAGGGATAGTATTATATTATACTATAATTCATTCCGTTATACACCATTTAAATAAACTAAACATCCTCTTAAAAAATTTTTACAATAAATATATTCTGTAACACAATTTTCAAAAAAGTTATTTTGTAAAATATATATCAGTTTTTTTTTTACGTAAGAAAAGTATATATATATATATATATAAATACAACGAAACACATTCTTTTTGTTTTTCCATATATAAAAAAAGACACATTCATTTTTAAATTAAAACTAATAATGGTTTTGTTAAAAAATTTTCATCAAATAATAATTTTAAACTTGAAAAATATAAAACGTTGAAACATGCACTTTTATCTTAAAATGAAAATTTCACGCTTCATCAAAATTATGTGAAATTTATTATCATATTTGTATCTTAAATCACAACAATATTATTCATTGAAATCTATATAAGTACCCATATATATTATTCCAAATATATTTAAGCTTAAATAATACTTTAAAAGTGCAAAATCGAAAACATTAAAACATTAAATTAACAAAAAAAAAATAAAATAACAATTTTTTACTGTCTTATTTCAAAAAGATAAAATATACATATGTATATATATAAAATTAGAGTAATAGTTATGCTTATTAATAATGTATCGCTAACGATATTAAATATATGATTTTATATTGATAAATTCCTTACAAAATTATACAAATTTTTTATTAGCTTTTTATTCTTTCGTCAACTTAATTTTTTTGTATTTTTCATTATTTCTTAAGATCCTAGGGACGAGTATTACAATCACGATTGCTATCATAACGATAGATACCACATATGATAATATAAAAATATTATCTAATATAAAGTCTGTAAGTAATGATGCCAATTTATTTCCAAAGGTTTTCATAGGTGACCACCATGTTTCACTGAACAAGCTATCTCTAATAGTTTTCATGATCCCTGAAAATTCCACTATAGGAAATCCTATTCCGAAAAAAATTAAAAAAAAAAACATGGCAACCACTAATCCATACCCCTTATATTTCATTTTACTTAAAGTCATAAAGTTAATTCTCCTTTTTCTTTTAAGTATATTATCATAATCCTTTTTGTTAATCCATTTTTTTTCATAATGATAATGCTTCCCATCGAACATTCCACTATCATAATCTATAACTTCTGTATAGAGTTTTGATTTATCTAATGAACTTTCTTTCAATTGTTTCTTTTTCCTTATAGCCACATCATCATGATTGGATATATCTTTTTTCTCGAACGCTTCATTATTTGGAAGCTCTTCTTTTATCCATACAGTATTTGAACGTTTTTTCTGTTTATGTTTTCCTAATAATCGGTAAGCTCTTTCAACTAATTTGCTATCAACATTGTATATCCCATCCAAAGTTTTATTTATTTTACTCTATATAACAACATAAATACATTATTTAAAAGAATAAATAATTTAATATAATAAAAAAAGTATTAATAATGATAAAAAAAAATAAAATAAGAATTATATAAATGTACATAAAATTATCATACTGCATAACTAGTAAAAAGGAATATCCACATTAAAAAATTAAAGGTAAAAATTTTAGTAAAGAAAAATAATTTAATTTTTTGGTCCTTAATATATTTTCCTAATATCATGGTATATTCAGTAAAAAAATAATTAACAATAATATAATATTTTTCCAAAGATAAAGGTTAATAAATTTAATAAAAAATTTCTTTTATTATTATTTTTAATTATTTCATAAAAAAAATAGTACCATAAATAAAATTATATTGCATAATACAATATAAACGAAGAAAGATAACACTAAATATTTATTATGAAATATTTATGTTACTGTTATTTATAAAAAACTAAATTTATTTAAAATAGAATGATTTAAATTCCTTTATATATGTTTAAAATATATAAGTTTATTATTTAATAGTACAGTAATTAAATAATATTTTATTAACTTATTTTGAAATAAAAAAAAAATATATTACAATAATTCGAAATATACGATATATTAAAAATATAAAAACTACAAAATATAGATATATATGCTAATATGTATTAAAACATTAATTATTAATATTTATTATTGTTTTCTATACGTAGTTCTAATATATGTAAATTATATTTCGTTATATTTTGAACTTATAATAACTGAATGTTATTAATAATAAAAATAAATGAAAAATATTGTATTTAAAAAAAAAAAAAAATAACCTATATACAAATTATAATATATTCCATAATAAAAGAGCATCATTATAATGATAAATTATATATATTCTTAGAAACGAATTTTTTATTTTATTACATATTTTACTAAAATATTTATATAATAAAATATACAAACATTGTTAATAATTTATTTCTCTATCAAAAAATAAATAATGTTATAAATCAAGTATAATTGTATATATTTTATTATTACTTAATAGTAAATTAATAGATTTGTAGAATCACTATTTATTCATATAAGTAAATTAGTATTTATATTTATACATACAAAAAAAAATTTTAATATTAAAATTGATAAACATAGATTTGATGCAATAACAATAAAACCGAGAATATTTCAAATGAAACAGATTTTAAAATAAATGTTACATACAACATTTTTACTTAACTAATATAATAAAATGATAAAAATTATCAATAAAATGATTCATCCTTTCTTTCAATGATTTCTCTGATGAATATTTTATAAGGAATTTATAATTTTCTTTATTGTTTTATAATCATATAATATATATAGCATATGTTAAAAAAGAAAATACAATAAAAACTTAATTTAATTGAGCAAAGATTATTACATAAAATATATATGTAGAAGCAATAAGATTATATATCTTAACATTTCTTTAATTTATCGTTTTTAATACATTAATCGTCAATTAAAGAATTACTATAAGAGCTATAAATTATTTTGAACATATAAAAAAATATCATAATAATTTTTTCTAAAAGAACATAATTTATTAAAAAAGAATAGAATATTAATAATTTTAAAAAGAATTTTTAAAATAAAAAAATAATATCACAGAATTTAGCATAATTATATTTTTATTCCAAATATAAATAAAATTATAATTTCATGGAAAAAAAATTTTATTCAGTATTCCCTAAAAATTCTATTATTCAATTATACGATAATTGGATTTTTAAAACTACCACCTGAATCCTTTGTGTTTTTATATAATAAAGGAAGCATTTATGAACCATTTCTTCTTTTTTTAATGTATTTAGTTTATCCCTTGTATACGCCCATATCATAACTGAATTTGTGCTAATATATATTCACATTAATATTTAATCTATTTACACTAAATCGCCATATAATATTAAGTGTTCATATTTTATTAAAACTCTTTTTTATTATTATAATATTAATTTTCTAAACGATTAGGATAGTAATAATATTAGCAATATATTTTCCACGGCAATGTTTTTTAAAAAAATAATAAAAATCAATTAAAAATGTTCTACAAAAATTTTATTCCTTAATTGATTTATTTCTTAGTAGTATTGTAAATTTCATGATACAGTTTATTACATATATTTATTATACTATTATAAAAGGATAAACTAATTCATGCATGCAAAAAATTTATAATATAATTAATATATTAATTGTACATTCACATACATATTTATTTCTACACTACACATAATAATTTAATAATCAGTTATATGCGCCCCCCCTTAATGTATATATATTTTTTTAATTGATACACTACATAAAGAAGATATTAATAATATGCATTTTTTACACGTGATTACGCGAACTTAAGTAACATAAAACAAAAATTCTAATAAAATTGGAATATTTTAATTATATTCTTATAATTTATATCATATAATTATAACATTGCTAATTTTTCAGAAAATATCCTTTATTAATGTATTATTCAAAACTTATATTATTCTATATTATATAATTCTTTCATAGGTGTATTAATTCGATATCTTTTACCATTAATTTATATCTATTGTAATGTATATATTATGGGCGTCAGCCTTAATATATTTCATATACAATATGACGTTACCGTTATATATGATATTATTCTAATATCATATTTAACATTAGATATATAAACATATGGTATCTATAGATATTTTTGTAAAGGAAAATTTACACGTCATTTTACTTACACATTTGTTAATAAGCTATAATTTGCTTTCTATAAATGTTACGATATATATTTGATATCTTTTATTACCAACTTGTATTAATCTACTATTCAGTATTTACACGTAGTAATCTTCCATATAAAATATTTGTACATATTACATTTTCCAAATATCATGTTAAAATACAATGTATAATACACTATTCCATTTCTGAAATATACGTTAACATAAATATATCTATTTATTACATATATTCTTGTTAAGTTTTTATTGATATACTAATTCATATATTTTTTTCATTTTTTACTATTACGCGTTTTAGTTTATTTATATACATTCTTTACATTTTTTAGTTTTTGGAGTATCACGTTCTTACAAAAAGTATAAATTATAACGCTATTACAAAATCGAAGGATATCTTAAAATAATTTAGAATTCTTACCCATTATTTTAATGCATATTATGTAATAAATAAGAGTTCATTGTATTCATTCATTATTTTTATTGAATTTTTATATAAGAAAAAAAGTACTTTAATACATATCAAACTATATACTTATACATTAATAATAACTGCTACTATAAATATTACTATATTAATTAAATTATTATTAAGATATTAAAAAATATTTTGATGAAATTTATAAATTACATGGTCAATATTTCCATCCCGGGATCACAAAATAAATAACAAATAATAAGGATTTATGTAATGACACGCATTTAAACAACTTTCATCTAAGAACTTTTGAATATTATTAGTTAATAATTCCTCAAAAAAAAATTAATTATTTTTTAAATTCTCAATATTTAAAAATTCATTTTCATTTACAAACAGATGCGTTAGTAAAACATCTAATATTCCATTGAACATGTGACACTACATTATTTCCAACAATAAATTTACATGAGGGTTTTATAATATTTACCTAAAATACATTTAAAAATATTTTGTAAAAATATATAGTTTAAGAGAAATTAAAATAATATAAATTAGTTTGTTTACATGTATTTAATCATATAAATATTGGTATTATATATAAGCAAAAAATACGAAGGAAAATTTATAGAAAGAAAAACCTTACAACAAAATTTCTACAATGATTTACATTATTACTCATTAAAATATATCTATATAAAAACCTTAAACATCTACCTTATTTTTTCGTAAAAATGTGCTCTTAATAATATAACCGATTTTATTATAAACAGTAATTTTTATTAATAATTATTTTCAATATAAATATATATAAAATTAACAATTTTAATGCGTGATTAAATTTTTAACATGAACTAAAAATTAATATTATATATGGAATATATATTTATAATATTTTATTATAATGTATACACCAGTAATTCCAATACAAATGAATTAAAAGTATATTCTTAATAAGCAAAAAATTAAGTGTATATAGATCTTATTTAGATAAAATAAAGTATATTTTTTAAAATTAGAATTCATCTATAATTAATTTATTATTAAATACAATATTATATAATGATACAATTATTTTTTCATATATAAAATATTCAATAATATAAACATATAATAAAACGTTTTCGTATTAAATATGTATTGTAGTACATTTATTATAATAACATCTACAATAAATATTAATTAAATTTTCTTTTTTCAAAATCTCCAAAAAAAAATATTCTCTTTTTTTTTAAAATACAGCAAAAGATATGCACAATCAATTTAGAGCACATAATAAATTCTTCTAGGTCACAGAACAATCATTTTGGACTAAATGAACATAAAAGATATGAAAAAAAAAATTAAATCCTCTTCTTAAGTTTAATAGCATAAAATTTACTATTAATTTAAAAGAAATATACGAAATTCATCTTTTTATATTAAATTTATAAAATACTCATATATCTCATACACAAATATATATACATACATATAACTATTATTCCAAAATATTATGTTCAAACAGCTCCTTAAAATATAAATTTAAAAAATAAAATATTTAAATTCACTATAGATTAAAAATACATATTTTTTTATTTTATACAATAATAGTTATTTAAATGTATTTTATATAATAAAAATTTTGTAACTGTATGTATCTTTCTTATATGTTCAATATTTTTAAGAGTGCTACAAATGTTCTTATTTTATATTAAATGCATTTCTTACCAAAGGATTTAACAATATTATAACAAATTTTGCAATTTTTTGCATTTATTTTTTCGTATTTTGCAGTTTTTATAGAGACATAAATAATACATAGGATAATTAAAGCCATCATTAATGTTAAAACTACTAACAATACTTGTTGTACTACATTTAATGCATTTTCTATAATTGGTCTTATATCTCCTGTAGCGTAATTGGAAACTACTGCAACAAGTATTATAAAAAGAGCTAATCCTGTCAAAAAAATTAAATAAGGTGACGAAATTCCTAAATCCATCTTTCTATTTACCATTTTTCTTTCAGTCTTTTTAATAACTTCCAAGTTATCTTTAATTATATGTATGGTACTTAAATAATTGAATATCTTTTCTTCAAAAACTGTATCCATTCTATTAAGAATATTTTGTTTTCTCTTAGGTAACCTATTTCTTCCCTTTGATTTTAACAAAATTTCCTCAACTTTTTTTCTTCTTGGTTTAGTACCTTTGCTATTTTCATATATATCTTTTATTTCATCCATTAATTTAGTGTTACTCACATCACTTGATGTATCTCCAGTTGATTTTACAACCAACGAACTCCCTGATAACAGTCTATTAACTGTTAAACATGAATTTCCATCTATTGAATACTTTTTTTCTATTGAACTACTACAGATAGACTAAATAAAAGAAAGTAAACATTTATATTATACAAGTACATATATTTCTATACTAATAAAATATTATTTTTAAAAATAAAATTTACAAACAAAAACAAAAATACAAAGTAATATTATAGTACCACACCATTGTAATATTGGCATATCCAAATTAAAAAAGAAGATATAAATATTTTAATAAATATGAGGAATTTAATATTTTCCACTTTTGTACACATTATTACTATTATATGTTAAGTAATTAAAATGTTAATCAAATTTTACACCCTTCAAATTACTAACGAAATCTTTTAAATTATTTTTGATTTTATCCATTTCATTTTATCTCAAGCGTAGAAAGTTGACTTAATTAATATATTACTTTTATTAAAAATTACATGTTGAAGATAAAATTAAAACTTATTTATAACAATTTCAATGTAGGATTTATTATATTAAAAATAATATAACATGAATAAGAATTTTAGATAAGATAATATAAAATAAAAAATTACTCAATCATTGAAAGTATTTAATTATTTAAAAGGTATAACACGTAGAACCGTGTATTTTTATTTACTCTTAAGCTAAATATATACTTTTACGTTGTTTACAAATAATAATTCTAATTTTATACACTTTTTTTTAGCGTTCCCTTCTATGTATAAATAATATTACTTACTGGAAGCACTGAAAATAACAAAAAAAGAATATGAAGTTATGAAATAAACTCTTTATTACTTAAAATTTATTTTGGTATTTAACTAAACAAAATATATTTCCTTTTATAAACTATTAGGTATTAAAATAAAATTCTTACACAAATTTCTTTGAATTTAAGTATATTTTTAAAAGTATTACAATATAAC
This sequence comes from Plasmodium malariae, assembly GCF_900090045.1. Taxonomy (NCBI): domain Eukaryota; phylum Apicomplexa; class Aconoidasida; order Haemosporida; family Plasmodiidae; genus Plasmodium; species Plasmodium malariae. Next base: position 1,143,399 of record NC_041777.1, on the reverse strand, counting down.
CATTATGCTTCTTTAGATATATTTTACAATATAATAATTTATATCTAAATTAGAATGAGACTTAGTACTAAAAGAAATATTTTAAAATTCTTAAATTCATTATTATATTTGTTCCTCATAAATATTTAAATACCCATATATATACAGAAATATTAATCTAAAACAAATATATAAGGTAACAAGGAATTTAGTATAAAAATATTGCATGCATTTTAAAAATTTCAAATATATTTACATCCTCATATCATTACAAATGAAGGTAATAAAAAGATTGTATATATAAGGATGATAACTTTAATATTTATGAATACAAAAGAACGATTATTTTTTCTAATGGAAAATACAGAAACAATTTATAATATATTATATTTTTAAAATATTTATTTTTAACAAATGCAAACAATTAATATTTTCATATTATATAAAATTTTTTTGGAATAAGTTATTCTATATTCTGATAATTCTACCCGCGTATTTGTAATAGATCTGATAATTACATTTGCTGTTCTAAAAAGATACTACAGACTAGAAAAAAAAAAAAAAAAAAAAAGACAAAAAAAATTAAGTTTATTTACATATGTTAATAAAATTAAAAAAATAAAAAATATTTTTAAAAAAAATTTTATTTCCATTTGTTAAAAAAAAAAAAAAAAAAGTTTTATTTCAATACATTATTAAAAAAAAATTAAAAGTAATAAATAAATAAATTAAAAATTAAAAAAAAAAAAAGAATGTAATTATTACAATTAAAGTAATTTTTTTGAGTTACTTAATTAAACTGTAATAATTGACATAATATATTTTTATTACATTATATTTTGTGTACTTATTGTGTTATTATACATGCCATTTCTTTGGTATACATTCAACATTTTTATCATTTTATTCATACATATTTTAGAGAAAAACTTTTATATATAAAAATGGTTTCATACATAAGATTTAGCAAGGAAAGTGAATTCCAACTTATATTATGAACAAAAAAATTACAAAAAACTATTAAGTTTTATATTATACATAATTTTTATATGTTAATTTTATCATATGCTCAGAAATTTTAGTGGATATTTATTTTTTAGAAATTTTTTTTTTTTCATATATATTTTTCTCTAAAAATGTAGTTAACTATTTTTTTTTTTATGTTGATATATTGAATAATAAAAATGAGTTTATATAATAAATAATGTAAATTTATTTGATATTTTATTTATAACGTTGTCAACGTAAAAATGTAGTATCTAATTTTCTAAGAATATTCAGACTAACTCTCATATATCATATTATTTTTTGCTACTGTTTTTTTTTTTTCAAACAAATAATTATATTTAAATTTCGAATGATGATCCTTTTTTAATTTGTTGTGTTCCTTGTAGTTATAATATATTATGCTAACAATTAACATATAATAATAATACAATGTTTCTAATGACGCGTTAAATATGCAATTTGCTATATGTGGATACTTAATATATGTATTATATGATATAATGATTGCAATATGCATAATCTTTGTTTCATACTTAAAATTATTACTGAAATGGAATCCTTATTCATTAAAAAATAATGTAGAAAAAAAATAAATATATATATATTTTATTCGCAGTAAAAAAATCTTTTCTTATGGATGATAATATGACCTATAATCGAAATTAAATATATATGTTTGATTATAAATGTAACTATTCTGAATTTTAATTTATGATTTAGATCATGACTATATTTTCAGGAGTTTATAGAGCTATTAATTTATATGTTATTTTACTCGTTATAAATTGATTTAATAAATTCAAAAATTCAGATTTATTTTTACATTAAATACAAATAAAATGTATATTTTACATTAGAAGATGTAACAAAGCATAAAATGTAGTCATCATACGATAGCATGTGTATAAGTGTAAAAAATAAAATTCCTACACCACTGTATTTATTACACTCACGGTTATTTAGAAACTTAAATTATTGTTAAACATTAGTGTTTTATTTTTCTATTTAAGCGACATAATATTAGTGTACGTTATAAATAAAGAGAATTAAAAAAAATAAATTTTTAGAATTATATCAAAAAACAAAATAAGCTATATATATTATGAACAAAATATGTCTTTTACTGCATTCATTTACATAATTGTATCAACGTGCATGAATTAAATTATTCATTATATCTAATGTTATTATTAATGGAATAGTAAAATATTAACACAGAACATATTAAGATGTAATATATAAAGTTTCCGTTATTTTATCCCAAATAAATAATATTTAAAAAGAAATTAATCCAAAAAATTATCCAATATTATTTTGTTAATTAGTATATAATAATATAATGTATTAAAGATACAAAAAATAAATAAAACATATATATTATTTATATATTTTTTTTAAATAAAATAAACATTAAAGATATTTTCGAAAAATTGAGTTAAAACTACATTTATGTACAAAAATAACAGATGCTTTAAAAATTTCACTTAATCGTAATGATTTAGAATACCCAAATTAGTAAGCATTTATAATTAATCCATAATTAAAAAGTATATTATGTTATTTTATAATTATAATTCCATATATATACAATAAAAATAAAACAGAACAAATATATAAATAACCTTTATAATATTTTGTTTTATGATATATTTTACATAAAACAAATGTTGCATAATAAATATTACTTTTTCTCTAAAGGAAGACAAATATATTTATACACAACAATTCAACGAAATGTATTCACTTTATTTCATTAAAAACTATAGAGGAATTTTTTTTAATAAAAAAAATAATACATTTACTTAATAAACTGAAAAAATAATAATTTTAGACTATAAACAAATAACAGAAATTATCACTTTTGCATCATATATAAACTGAAAAATTTCTAAAATATGATATAAATTATATTGATATATATTCTATGTAACACACGTACATGTATTTTTCATAAAAAACTTTTTAAAAACAAAATTGCTTATATATTAAACATTAATATTTAATTAATATAAAGCAATTTATATAATATATAATGAAAAGTATTAAAACGTTCAAATTAACAAAAAACCTAACTATATATTTTTGTACTGTTGTCCATCAAAGAGTTCCCATTTTTTAGGTATACATATAAATTATAAGCTATTATAGTTATGTCTAATAGGTATATCATTAAAAATTTTACAGTCTATACTCCATAGTAATGTCTTTCTTACAGAAAGAAACATGTATATTATAATTCATTGAACTTATTCCTAAACTTGATTTTTTCATATTTTATAATTTTTTTATAGTAATAAGTAATCGCCAATATAATTATAATACCTAATATAAAGAAAGGTACACAATATGTTAAAATAGGCGATAATTTTACTATATCAACATAATTCCATTTGCCTATGCCTAACCATCCATTAACAAACCTCCAGTACTAACAAAAGTTCCTAACGTACCTGCATTTGCATGAAACAACCCTAAAGCTTTCAATAAACCCCCCTTATCCACCAAGTATCTTAATGATATATCTGCTATAGGTACCATTAATACTAAAAAGATGAATAACAACAACAACGTTGATCGTATTATGTAATTTTTACGTATTAATTTTTTGTAAACCTTATTACTAATTGTTCTGTTATGTTTACGGTGATCTTTATAATCAAGTTCTCTGAATATTTTTTTTTCAAGATAAGAAAAATGACTTTTTGTTTCAAATATAGATTTATGTTTATTATATTGTTGTTGTTCTTCCATATTATGTAATGAACATTCATCTGATTGTTTGATTTTCCTTCTGCTTCCTTTTTCACTATTAGATATATCTTCTTTTTCATTCACTTCATTAATTGGTATTTCTTCTTTTATCCATATAATGGGTGAACGCCTTTCTTGTTTATGCTTTCCTAATAATCTGTAAGACCTTGTATGTTTTTTTCTGTCAACATTGTTCTTATTAAAACATTTATTAAAGATACTCTAAAAAAACAGGTAAATATTTTTTATTTAAAACAATAAATAATATATTTATAAAAAAACGGTCTTAATAAAAATAAAGAACAAAAAATATTCATACAATGATCATACCATATCATTGTTAAAATGGCATATCCAAGTTAAAAGGATAAACGCAGCAATTTCAATGAGTAAGAATGACTTAATTTTTCGTTCCATAATATAAATATTTAATAATCTAATTCATTCAGTAATTGAAATCCTGATAATAATATATTATACTCGTAATGATAAAGGATTCTTATATTTATTTTTTATATTTTTTTATTTTATAATAAAAACATAATAAAAAGTATATAGCCATAGGCTTTTTATAACATAGACAAATAAAAATAACTTTAAATATGTATTATTATACAAAATTATTAATATAATTTACAAATAGATAGCTATAATTAAAATAATGTAACTTAAATTCATTTATAAATATTAAAATTATATAATATATTGATTTAATATAGTAGAGTAATTAAATATATTTTTTTTTTATTGATCCTTTAAAAAAATAAAAATAAAAAATAAATTAAAATATACAATTTAACAATATATAGAAATGTATGTAAAGTTAATTTATAATATATAATGTATATAATATAAGTATATTTCATTCTGCTATAGATTATTAGAGCAATTCGTAACTACATTGACACTTTCCATTTAATACTTCTAATTGCATAAACTTTATTACTTGGAAAATCGGATTATAACTGTTAAATTGTATTAAGAATTATAACAATATATTAATGGTAATAATAAATGAAGGAAGTAATGCACTGTTCTATTTTTTGTTTTATATGGATATAACATATGATTTAGTAATTAATTATAGGGTTATGTTCTGTCATAAACTATACTATATTTATAAAATAGAACTAATAACTTACTCCCTAGGATATAATGAAATATATATATTATAGACAATTAAGGAGTTATTTTTTTGTCTTTTATATGATAGATTTTGAAAATTGTAATTTTGTATTTTTTTTAATTTATACTATTATTTCTTAATAAAATGTATTTAAATTTTTCTCCTGATTTTTTTTTTCCTTTTTTTAATTAAATGCATATATATTATTAATTATTATTAAAATATAAAACAAATAAAAAAAAAAGTGCATTAAGTATAAAACCAGTTTAAAAATAGTTCATACAATTTTACTATTGTAAAAATATTTGAACGAGATAAATTTACGAATAAACATAATATGCTGGGCATAATAGACATAAAACAAATAACAAAAAATAACAATATAATGTAATGAAATATACGATATTGTAATTTTGATGTTATCAATTTTATAACTAGTACACTATTTGTTATTTTTCTTTTACAAATACATAATAACAGAAACATATTTCAAAGGTGCAGCATAAAAAATCTACATAAATATATAAATTAACAATATGTCATTAAAAAAACATTTAACAACACAAATATATTACGTAGAAGAATTTCTTTCCATATGTATTGCATCTCAGAAGCTGATAATTATAAAAATAATATATCGAAAAAATATTATTATAAACATAATACATAAATATTTATATTATTTTTCTTAAAAAAAATAATTTCTACCAAGGAGATAATTAAAAACAGAAAAAAAAACTATTCAATTTAATATACTATTTACAAAATAAAAAAAAAAACAAAAAATATATCTGTATAATAAAATACTATTCTTTGTTACATTAAATAAAAAACAAGCACATTTATTTTTAATATAAAACTAATAACTCCTCATTTAAATAACTTTTGAAAATAGTCATTTTATCCCAAAACAAGATAAAATTTTAAAGACATAATTTTATATAATTAAAATATATATTACCCCACGTATTCAATAAAACTGTATGACATGTAATATTATATATTAATTTTTACTTACAAATATCCCTCACGAAATTTTATTGAAACACGAATAAATAAATAAATTAATATATATTAAATAATAATATTTAATAATATTGAAACAATACTTAAAATTACAAATTGAAAAATATTCAAACATTAAAAATTACAAAAAAAAGAAAAACATATTTTTTTACTCTTTATTCTTAAAGAAGCCAAGTTATGTATTCCCATTCCGTAAAATATAAAATATTATGAGTATGTTTATTAAGTATGTCACAAAAGGAATAAGAGGAATTATATGTAATTAAAGATATTTTTACAGAAGGAAAAATAGTTCTTATTATTAATTAAACACTTTCATATATTTAATTTTTTTATGTTTTATAACATTTTTATAGTAATAAATAATCGCTAATATAAGTGTGACACCTGATACGACGAAAGGCATACAGTACAATAGAATAGTTGTTGTTGTTACTATTGTAGTGATGTGATGTTTTCCTAGATTTAACCATGATGCTATCACTCCTGATACCTTACCTCTTTCAATCCACCCCCTTCCACTACTTCCCTGAGTCACATTTACCGATAACAGCCCTAAAATTCCCAATAACCCTTTCTTATCTACCAAATACGTGAATGATAAATCTAATATGGGTATCATTAATACCAACAAGAAAAATATTAAAAGTAAAGAAAATCGTAATCCATATTTTTTACGTTTTAATTTTCTGTAAGTATCATCATTAGTTATCCTGATCTTTTTCAAAAAGCACATTTTATCAAGCGCATTCAGAAAACTTTTTTCTATATGGTAATGTGTTGTATTAAATATCTTATTATATTTTATAGGTTTCTTAGTTCCTAGTTTATTAATTAAAGAGCTCTTATATGAATGTTCACTTTTTTTTTTGTTCCATTTTTCATTATTAATGATAAACCTCCTTTCATTCTTTTTTTTAACACAATATGGTATCCTTTTCTCTGATCCACTAATACTAGAATATATTTCATCTCCATAGTTTGCTAGAGTTCGATAATTTTTTGTATATAATATTCTATTGAAATTGTTCCATTTATTCAAAAACTTGTCAAATGTATTCTAAGAAAACAAAGTAATTATTTGTTATATAAAAGAATAAAAAATCTCATTCTAAAAGAAATAATTAGTAAAAATTAACCCGAAATATAGAAATAATAAAAATATAGTTATAAAATATTATCATACCACATCAGTGTAAAAATAATTTATCCGAGTTAAAAAGATGAATGTAACAATTTTAATAAAATATTGTAAATTAATTTTTTGTTCCATATTATAGATTCCTAATGTCGCAATATATGCAGTAAAAAAAAAAAAAAAATATAAATATAATTCCAATTGAAAAAGTCACTCCATTGACTTTAAAAATATTTTTTTTATCACTTTTTCAAAAAAACATAATAAAAGAAATATAATTATTATATATTTTGCAACTCAGACAAAAAAAAAAAATTCTCATATAAAATTATTAAAAAAATTTTAACAATAATATTATTTATAAAAAAATATATACAATTAAAATGATATAATTTTATTACAATCATATATTTTCAGAATATGTGAAATAATTATTCAATTTAGAACAGTAATATAATAATTATTTCTATTAATTTAGTTCAAAATAGAATAAAAAAAATATATATGACTTCTTAATATTTAAAAATATTCATATTATTTACCATATAGAACGTAGAGAATACAAATAATTAAATGTTCTATATATTAAATGAATAATTACCAATTTCAGTGGTGTTTTCCATTTAATAATTTTAACTGCATAATATTATAAATAGGAAAAAGTGCTTATTATTGTTAAATGATAATATCGGTTTTATAAAAATTATAGTAATATATGAAAAATAAATGTTTTTTACAACCTAATGTATTATATAAAAAATATAATATAATTTAGATGATTCTTATATAAATAAATTCTTTTATACATTATAATATATTTAAAAAATATAATTTATAATGTACTACCTAATATAAAAAGAAATTTATGCTTTAATAGCAAATAAAATACGACTTCGTTTTTGTATAATCAAGTTTGAAAAATATAACTTTTGATTATATTTTAATTTACAACAATTTCTAAATGAAATATTTTTAACTTAATTATTTTTCTTAATCACATAAATATTTTCATAGAAAATAAAAATATATAAAAAAATTAAAATAAAAATTAATATTAATATACATATATAACATGAAACTGCATTAATTTAAACATATTTTAAATGAAGTAAATTTATAGAATAATATACATGGTAAAATTCAAACAAAACAAATAAGAAAAGATGTCAATTTAATTTAATGAAATATATATTTTAGTAATTTTATTATTTACAATTTAAAAGCTAATATTTATATTTTTTTTTTATCATTCTGCAAGTATGTTAATATACAAACATAATTTTGAAATACATTTTAAATGATGGTCGTAAATAAATAGTAAATTACACAAAAAATATTTAATAGCAAAGATATGATGTGTCCATACATCCATTTTCCTCATATTTATTATAACAGAGAGACTCATAAATATAAAATTATTATGTTTACAAATTATTACGGTAATCAAATAATATAAAAATAATCCATTTTATACATAAAATAATATTATTCTATTGAAATGTTTAATAAAATATGAAAAAGAATAAAAAATTATATGTAAAATTCCATTCTTAAATATCAAAAAAAGAATTTTTAAAAATTAACATTATTACGTTTTTACTGTTATAAATTATTTATTATGTCTTTGTAACCTTTATTAAGACTCTTGTTTAGTTTTTCCATGTTTCTGCCATAATTTCAAAGTATCATTTTTATATATAGAGCTAACATTTTCATCTAAATTATACGTTAATCCATTTAAGAATTTATAACAACACATATATTACTTATAAAAAAGGTAACACATATATAATAAAAAATTTCTAAATGTTTACATGTATATAATATTCATCAATATTATAAAAGTTCATTATTTCTAAACATACTTTTAATTCTTTTTTTATTATCTATATGTTTATTGTCTAAATTACTTATATGCTCATAAAATTAATATATCATATTCAAACACTTCACAATATTTATAATACATTGAATTTTCTTCTTATTAAATTATTATAACATATATTATGCTTATATATATATTAATGTTCCAACATTTCTCATATTCAAATGAATATTTATTATTATTTTCGTTGCAGTATTTCTATAGATATATCATTTATATTAATTCATTTTTCCTTTAATAAAAAATATTTTCATTGTTACACCCATATAAGGTAATTATAATTTTTTACTTCGATAGATTATTCTAAGAAATATTACAAACATTTTTACAATTGGATTGTAAATTTAGTTTACAGTTCTTCAATAATACATAATCCTTGATTTTTTTTATTATAAAAATGTTACATTTTTTTGTTTGTAATCTTAGAATGTACACATTATTATACATATATAATAATATCTATTTTAAAAAATATTGCATAAGAATTAAATGGTATAATTTAATTCATGCTCCTTTTATGTTATTGCAATTTTCAGTTATATATGTTTATTTAAATACATTTTTTTATTCTAATTAATATATATAATATTCTATGTTTTAAATACTTATATAAGGTAGCATACATAAATATAAGTTATTGAATGAAAATACTAAGTCCTTTTAATTTTATCATTATTCTTTATAGATATACGCTGCAAAAATGCTTATCTCTTCGAATATTCATTTTATTAATATATTAATTTAAATTATAATAATTTTATATAAGTAAACATTTTACACAGTTTCAGTGTATTATTTATTATACTAATAAAAATACCTTCACAGTAATTCATACATATCAATATAGTAATTTATTATATTCTCTCTCAGAGGATATTTCTCAGTTTATTAAAATATAGTTTTCTTGTATTATATAAATCTCCATATATAAGCACATAAATGTTATAGTTTTTTTTAAAGAACAATATCTATATACATGCTAAATTATAATAATAAAATCCCTCCCAGAAAATATACATTATATTACTAATAATAATATAAAATCATGCTAAATTGTATATGCATTATACATGTCTTCTTGAACAATTGCTTGACCTTTTGTATCTATATACAATCAAGGATACATAATAAAATTTATAAGTATATGAAAAGCAATGTGCATCTTGTTAGCACATAATATAATTAAGCGTAATGTATAATTTTATTAAATACATGAAAAAAAAAATTTCTCATTGAATTTAATTATATTTAGGCTTTAATTTCATTTCTTCCTACTTCTTTGGTATATTTGAAAAATTTTGCTACTATATAAATAATCATAGCAAAACTTATTACTATAACTAATATTAATTCATGTATACTTCCTTTTTAAAAAATGTAGACACAAAAATGGACAAACAATTGTGAATCCGCATTATCGCCATCATTTCTGTAATAAGATGTTAAAGAAGTTAGTATAAGTTTTGTTAAAAAAATTATTCGTTGTAAAACAAATGATAAAGTGGTACTAATATACGCAGAATACCTTATTCTTCTTTTCTGTGTAGAATTGATACATTTCTTGTATATATATATATGACTAAATTTCTTATATAATAATTTTTCAATGAAATTATCTGTTGCTGCAAAAGTTTTACATAAAACAGATGCACACTTCTTAGCTAATTTATTACTTGCAACCCGTGAATTATCTTTATCCTCAGATTCACCTTTTCGATCATATTCTAATTCACCATTATTGTATTCATTTTCTAAATCATCATATCTTTTTTTAAATTACATAATTTTTATTCCTACTTTTTTTTTTCCCCTTCTTATTTTCCAATAATAATCCTTAGCTTCATTAAACTGATGTTCCATCTGCACTATTATTATTATCAAAAGAATTATTAGAAGTAAAATACAAAGAGAATATAAATTAATTGTAATTTCATATATTTACTCATTTAAAAACTATTATTATTATATTTTATATTATTATATATTTATAACAAGAAGCAGTAAAGGATATAAAGTAAATTTTCTGAAATATTATCATGATACGACAATATTTAAATTAGAACATATAGAAATAAAACGGTTAAATATAAGTGTTTTAATTAAAGTAAAATATTTTATTTTTCTATTCATTTTGGACTTATTTTATATTATAATATCTTTATGTAGATAAATAACTCACTGAAAATTCAAAAGCTACTGATAGACTGGTACAATTATGCAGGTACTTTTTCATACATTTTTTTTATATATAAATATTATATTCCATAAATAAAACAGAAAATATTAAACATTAATTAGTAAATCTAATTTCAAATATATTTTAGTAAATACTTCATATAAGGTTTTATTTATAAAAAGAGTAGCATTAATTAGAACAATTTTTACTATAAATTAATTTGTTAAATAAATGCTTAGAATATATATGTTTTAATTACCTCACAAAAGAATTTAATATATTTCTTATTATTCCTTTTCGGAAAAAAAATAACATAAAAGTTCTTTTATGTTGAATGTTTACAATTTATATGTAAAATATATATATATATGTATTTATATGGAATGAATAGTAACATTATCATATATTAGGAATATAGGTATAAACTTTTCTTGTTATGTTTACAATATATAAATGTAGTTTTGCGTTTTTATTATACATATTAAACATTATTTTATAATTAAAAAACATAAACTATTATATATAATTTAACAGCATTAATAGAATGGGAAAAGAAAAAGGATAAATTTTTCTTTTATTTTACAAATTATGAGGCACCACGAAAAGTATACCTAGGATATAAGGAACAATTATGAAACAGTTTTTGAGAAGTTGCACCTAGATAAAAATTTACTTAAAAAATTTTTATATTATAAAATGCTAAATTCAAATGCACCGTTTCGTAATTTTATATAAAATTAATATAAATAGAACATTTTAACTAATATAATTCAAAAAAATATATTCTATTTATCTCTGATAAATATATCTGTATTAAATATAAAAATTCACTTATATATATATATATATATATGCTTGATTATTTTTTTTTTAATAAAGAAAATATCTATGTGTAAGATGGATACGAATAATAATAAAAAAATTGTAAAATATGGTAAAAAATCATTTTTAGTAATTACAATAATTTTAAATGAAATATCTTACACCATAAAATAATATCCTTAAGAAATGTGAAAGTAAAACATACAAAATACTATGTAGTAAAATTTAGAAAAATATTTGATGCATTATTTTTTTTCTTGAAAATTCTACAAAGGAGAGAATAGAATATTTACTTTTATTCATTTGTGAATAAATGATACCCAAATCATATCCTAAACTACAACTTCATGTTAATAATGAGAGTGAAATAATTTAGATATTTCATGAAATAAAACTTTTAATAATAGAAATATTTATATTCCAATATTTCTATACTTTTCTATTTGTCACAATTAGTGTCCAGTTAATTATATTAATATTTTATATTAAATATATTATTTTTATCATGTAATAATAAAATGATATTATTATGTGCGAAAAAATTGCTTTTATAAAGAATAATTAATCATACAAAATAAAATTAAAATATATTTACATTTTTTTATATTTTTTTTAAATGATATTGCCCTATAACTTTTTACAAAATTAAGAAAAGAAAATTTATTTCATATTAACATACGCACAAAGTATGTATATTTATAGTTATGAAAACATTTGCAAACATGCGCTTTTAATAAACATAAGCTGTTACTATTATTTTAATATCTCTTTTCCAAATTTTATAAAGTTATATTTATATAAAAATAAGTATAATCTAACGTTCATAATTAATGCCGTATCTTAAGAAAAATATATTATGATATAGATTACATAAATGAATAATCTCTTTTTAATAAATATTTTCTAAATTCTCGTGTAACCTATTTATTTAATAATATTTAGGAGAATTTATATTTTCCTAAAATATTTTTTGAATTTTAGATTTATTAAAAATATACATGTAAATTAAAATTAAGTAATCATGCATATATAGCAAAATCAATCAACTATAAGTTATTTTAATTTTTTTGTGAAGTATTTAACTTGCTCCTGAACAAACTATACATATTAAATGAATACTATTATTATTCACATAATGTTTTATTTGACTGCATATACAAATAATACCCCATGGAATACTGTCATTATCTGAATATTCATTTTATAATAATAATTTATGTTTCTCTATAATTAAAAAATATAACACTCTAATAATAATTGTACATATAACATTCCTTATTTCAATATTTTTTTCAAAAATAAATGAAAACGCAATATATATTTCTTCTTTGAAATTTTATTTACCTGTTATTACATTAAGTAGAACTTCTTGAATACATGTTACTATAAATCTACAATATCTTTTCTAAGATACTATTACCTTTAATATGTATACAGTAATATGCCATTACAAACTCATAAACATTACGTAATTCCAAATATGTGCAATATTTCTATATTTCTAGTTTTACTTAAATATTTTACCAAAATGACTTCATTTTCATTTAACTCGAGCACATTATATATATTTATTTTTTCTAATTAATATATTATGTTCAAAACGTATTTAATTCATTCATAGGCAAAATAAGTTCACATGCATTTATATAATATAGTATTTATAAAAAAATAAAATAAATTAAAATAAAAGATATTACACCTATTATAAAACTTATAAATAAAAAATAATTCAGAACAAAATATAGAAAAAAAATAAATAAAATAACCAATCTTAATCTCTAAATATATATATTCCTCTTGATAAATGCAAATTTTAATAATGGAATACATTAAATAATAATTAAAAAATTACATTCCATGATGCATGGCATAATTTAAAGTAACTTAAACGAGAAATAGTAGAGTATAATAATACGTAAAATGTAATTGTATAAATAACTCGATTAGTGAAAATGTACAATAAAAATAAATATTAGACACGTTTTTCTTTTATCTACTGCTATTTTCATTGTAAGAATTGTTGTATACATCTTTGTGAGTTATATATAATTTTAATTATTAATAAAACAATTGTTTCATAATAATAAAAAAACAATAAAGAAAAATAAATGAAAAGTAATTATTATATATATCATCTAAAATTCCTCATATAATCTAATTCACTAGGTTCTATTAATTTACTTTTTTCAATATTACACTTAGCCTTTATAATATGGACTTATATTTTAAATAAAATTAAATGTATGATGACAAAACTTATACAACCTATAATTCATTTTTTACCTATTTTTAAACAAAAAATAAATTGAAATAGAAATTAACATTGTAACTACAATCATTTCTTTGATATTTTATGTGAAAAATAGGACACATTTATCTTTAATTTAAAACAAATAATATAATTCTTTAATTACATCAACAAATAATCAACTAAGGTACAATAACGTAATAATAAAAATAAGACTATATTATTACAGCTAAAAATATTAGTTAACACAATGTTTCAATAAAATTATTTGAATTTCGCTTTTTCATATTACTTTTAACTCATGTATATATATGTTTCATGAGAATATACTTAAATACATAAATATACATATGCAAACATAATGTTCTATAAAACTGAAACAATATTTTCAAATACAATTTGAAAAACGCTAAAGTATTCGAATTCATACGAAAATATAAAACATATATTATTACTGTTGTATATCATAAATTTTCAGTACAAGATGGAATTATTAATTCTAATCTGTTATAGCTATGCTATACATGTATATATATCAATAAGGATATTACTGACGTTAATTGTTTTTAAAAGTATCATTAATTAAAAGATGGAAATCTAGTATTATACAATTTACTTTTAAATTTTAATATACCATAATTTTTTACAACTTTACGGAACATATAAATAAATGCTAATAAAACTATAAAAGTGAATGTTGATAAAACTCCTACTTCTGATATCCTTATGAAAAAATCATCTAATCCAACATTCATCCAAAACCTAAATGTCCTGTGAAATAACTTACTGTTAATGCAACTCCTGCAAGCACAATAAAAAAAGCAAAAAATAAAATATAATTATTACGTACCATCTCTTTTAAATTTATAATGTCGAGATTCCTAATATTCCTAACCTTATTTTTATAATATATTTTGTCCATTAGCCTTTTTTCAAAACTTGAACAACGGGCTCTGTGTACAGAAGACCTGGTTTTCCTAACTTGCGCATTGCCTCTTGCATTACATAATGAACTTCCATTATATTGTTTCATATTTTCTGTTTCCCTTTTTTCACTGTATACCCTATTATTTGGTGTCCCTTCATTTAAGCGTGCAAATTCTGAATCCTTTTCCTTTTTATGTCTTGCTAGTAACCGACAAGTTCTTGTAACTGATTTTCTATCAGCATCATGCTTTTGATCCAAAAACTTATTAAATATACACTAAATAAACAAAGAAAATATTCACTATTTAAAATAATTATAAATTTCATGGTTAAAAAGCAATATAAGTGAAAATAAAACATTAAGAATACAAATAATACAAATATGCTAAAATGACATTATAATACCGCATCATTGATAAAATGGCATATACAAGTCAAAAGGATAAAAGTAGATATTTTAAAAAATAAGCGTGACTTAATTTTTTTTTTTCATTATATATATCTTTAATATTATAATATATTCATTAAGAAAAAAATAAATAATAATGTTATAAACTTTCAATGAGCAAGGATTCTATTTTTAATATTTTATTTTTTTTATCTTTTCCTAAATACTCACTAAAAGGTAAGCATAATGAATCCTGTGACATAGTATAAATAATACAAATTAAAAAATGCAATTTAAAATATTTACGTAGTATTTCATATAAAAAAACTAACTTTAATTATGGTAATTTAAGCTCATTTATAAATATCCAAAATATATGAATTAATTACTTAATAATTTTTCAAATTAAATTACAATATTACCATTAACTGTTTTGAAAAAAACTATTTTGTAGTATTTCTAACTATTGTAATTTCTTATATAAAACATAAAAAAGATAAAATCTAGATAATATATACTACTATAAAATACTACTGTAATTATAAATTCAAATTAATTTTTCTTATTATTAGATAAAATTTATTCAAAATCTTATTTTATTAATGTTTTCTCTTAAAATTAAATATTATTAATTACAAAAATAAATGATAAAATTAATATTTAAAAAAAGAATAATTCCACTATATAAATTATAATACATTTTTTAATTATTATATAAACATGAATTCGAGAATAAAATATAATATATAACTGTAAATGGGATTTTTAACTTAATACATAATTTATTAAAATATATATATATTAAAAAGTCTGATAAATTTTAATGCTTTATTCCTATATCATAATTTTATAGTATCGTAAATTTTTTTTATTTTAGAATAAATTTTTGTATTGATAAATAATATATTTAAGAATTTTTACATTCATATTTTCTTCTATTTTATTCATATAAATAAATTATTATTTATATGTATGAACATAAAAAAAAAAGAAAAATTTAAATAAAAATTGTTTAATACCCAGCTCATGAAACAAAAATAATTTAAAGAATATTTGGATGGAAATACATTTACAGATAAAAATTATGTAAAGAATATTTTCTCTAATAAATATATTAGAATAATATGTCAAGCTTCGCCAAAAATATTTATACATTATTTTATGTAATAAAAATATCAGAACAAACTCATAATTAATTTCTTTTTTAATAAAAACATACTATAAATAACATATTTAAAAAAAAAAAAAATTAGAAATTAGGGTAAATTAATAAATATATAAAAAAATTATACTATTTAAAATTAATATTTTATATTCTAATAATACTTTTCTTTTTGTATTACATCAGTGTTAAATGGACTATTAAAAACTTATTATTATACGAACAAAATTCTTTCGTAATCATATAAAAAAAATGTTCATAAAATTTACTACAAAAAAAATAATAAACTAAAAAACAGAAATATAATTATTGCATTTGTGATACATTAACTGAATAACATAAAATATAGCACAAATATTAACAAAATGCTATTATTACTGTATCACTATGTATATATATATATATATATTTATTTATTTATATATATATTTATTTATTTATATATATATTTATTTATTTATTTATTATATTATATGAAAAAATATTTATTTAGTACACAGTTCACATTTCATTATATGATTATCTACTATTTGTATCCATTAAGTGCATTTTTAACAAAACAATACTTTACCAATTTTAATAACTAATAGAAAAAAGACTATAAAATTACAGAATGATACATATTGTACACTTAAGCATTTTCTATATAATAAAAATTTCCATAATAAGTATATGATCTTTACCATAAAAAAATTTAGAAATATTCAATTTTTCTAAACTGTTTTTTTCTATTGATTAAATGTTTATATAAAATCAGTTTTATATACTTTCAGTATTACGCCACTAGTTAGATCATATTCCATGTTATACATATATAAAATAAGTATCATATTGGTTGATAATCAACATATAACCTTCTCTTTCATGAAATTATACTGGCAGATTCTAAATCATGGCGCATTAAATTCTTCATATATTCTTTAATAATACAACTTATATTTTTTTATTTTGTATTTTCATGTAAAACTATGATTAAAAACATGAAGTGAATCTAATATATAAATGAATAATAAAATACATATATAAAATACTTAATAACTAATTATATTCTTTTAGAGAAACAAATTTTTATATAGTTAATCATTATACTAATATTTAAGGTACCATTTATTTATAACTATAAGAAAGGAAAAACATAAGAAAGAATACCATTGAGCAATACAATAGTCAATACTGAAAAACATTAACTTATGTTAATTTATTACATATTTATGAAGCAAATGGAAAATGAATATTTCCCCTATATGATATTTTAGCATTTTTCCTTGTTTTTCCTCAACTATATTTAACCTAATAATCAATGAATTTAAGTTTTATTATCCCTATAAATTATTTCACTATATCGTTAATATAATATAACATTGTGATTGTGAATATATTTTACATAGCTTATATATTTCATTATATTTCAAAAAATCCTTTTAATCATCTGCATAATGACTATCATTATGTAATATTTACATTAATTCCATATACAATTTATAAATATGTGTAATATTCCTGCAAAAACATTTCATTATTGTTTTTTAATTCAATTTTACGTTATATAAAATGAAAATTTCTAAAATAGTTAAACAATACATTTACATCTCTCACTTCATGTAATTCATAGAAAATCCGTCCACGAAAATAATAGAAGCATTGATATATATTGAACTTTTTACTAATACAAAATGATAAAATAAGCGAAATTTTATATTACTGTTTCAAAATAATTATAATCTGAATTGTTAATAAATATTTTCAATATTTTTTTATTTATCCACTACTTAAAATGTAAACAGCTCTTACGATTTATTATATTGTTTATTTCATATATTAGGATTTAATTTCTTCTCATTCTGTTACATTTTTCTTTGCTACCCTTTCGATAAGGCTATTCTAATGGATTTAAAATGGCACAATATGACTACTATTATGAACATTTGAATTGGATACATCGAATTATTTATATATTTCGTAAAAATTTGGCTCTCCTAAAATATTTTTCTAAAAAATGCTCAAAAATAAAAAAGCAATTATGAATATTCTTAAATAATCATTTCAAAAAAATAAATATATTAATAATGCTTTTCTTGATTTCGTTTGAATAAAAAAGATTTAACATCCATAAAACATTTTCTTAAAAGGACATTTAATTGAAATATTGAATACATGTCAATTCATTCGACTTTACCAGTCCACTGTAATTTAAAATATAAAAATTAATTGATATAGCATACTACCCTACTTTATATATGTCTAAATAAACAATATAACAACAAATAGTTTATAGATTATGTGTTTATATTAATTTTAAAAATAATTATTACTAAAGAATATCTACAATTTATTTTTATATTAATCTATAATAGTAGTATTAATATCATACAAAATAAATATTTTAAATTATCAAAAGAAAAATGTAAAAGGTAGGGGAATAATATATCGTGTAATACATAAAAATATATTCCCAAATTATTTTTTAAAATTTTAATTTACTTATACACAATTATATTTGTAACGCATAACATTGAACATCCTATTTTATTTTTATTATACACAAAAAATAGAAAAAGCTTAATGTATTGTTAGTTCTTTCGTATAATAATTACAACATAGTTCCAAGCAATATTAAAAATAAATTAACTTAACACGTATCTAATTAACATATGTACTAAATTGCCAAAATATTTTTAAGCAAAATATTTTCTCCTTTATATATTCTATTATAATCATAAAAAATTTATACAGTCATATATTACAATTAAATTTCATTTTCCCTTATTTTATTTATGCTTCTATTATTGTTAAGTAAAAACAATAAATAGCTATATTATGTTCTTTTTGAAAAAAAATTACAAAATTAAAAAAAAATACATCTATGTTTATTTATTTTTAGAAATTGTTCTTTTGAAACAAAGCAATATTATATGTTTCGCACATAATTTTAAAAATATATTTCCATACTTAGCAGCTTTATACTACCTTAAAATTCTATAAACCAGTTTAATAAGTTAACTAAATATTTTTTATTTATTTAATTATACTCATTAAACAGATTATAATGATTTCACTATATTATTTTATAAGTATTCACACTGAAGAATGTATTTACAGAAATACTAAATATGTAACCAAATAGAGCAGAAGCCTAAAATCACTATAGTTTTATGTAAATACGAAATCTTAAATGTTTATGTACAACATGAAAACATCATTAAAAGTTAATTTGTTTATAATATATTAAATAAAAACGAAATCATACTTAAGTATTTCATACATTTTATAAAAATACATATATCTTTTAGTTAGTATGAAAATTTGTATTACTGCACATTATATAATTTTTCCAAATCTAATAAAATTTTTACATATTTCATATTACACCAATAATAATAATATTAGATTTTTAAAAAGTTAACTTTCAATTAATAAAATGTTTATAACAGATATTTATTATTTAATTACATAAGTCAATTATTGAATTATATTCATTTTAATTAAGGGTTCATAATACATAATAGTAAAATGAATATATTTTACTTTATATTATAAATAAAATATATGTACCTAAAGATTTTCATATTCTCCAACTAATTATTTAAAAATGATGGGTAGAAATTAAAAATTCATGTAAGGTAAAAGAAAAAAAAAAAGGAATCATACTTAAACAATTTTTATTTCATTTACCTTCTATACCTTATTTACCTCATGTAACACAATAACTCCGCGTCCACATAAAAACTAGAAATTTTTTTTTTTAAATATGTATATCTTAAATTAAACTTTTTCATTCAGTGTCATATATGGTTTAAAAATATGTAAATGTAATTACGTTGTTAATAAAACTAATTATGCACTACAATTATAGTATATATAATTAAATGAGTACTTCTATATATATATATATATATTTGAACTGTTAGTGTCGTTATAATTTTTAAAATATCATGGCATAATATTAAATATGAGGTACCAAAATTTCATAATAATTAACATTATAATATTATGGCACATCATAAATTTTCATATTGTGATCCTTCATTAAAAGGATATATATACTTTAAATTTTATCTTTTTTCTCTTTTGACTTGTAAAGTTATTAAAAAAAATTATAGTGCATTGCATTGTAAAATATATCATGTATATTCATCCACAAATGAGCATCAACATGTTCTCTCTTTAAACTAACAGAAAATTTTCTGTTCACTTAATTCTCCTATTAATTTCTCTTCATTTTTTCACTAATAAGTAAACTAACACTTGAAGACATGTTTAAATTTAACGTATGTTTTAAATATAGTACATAAATATATACATTTTTGAACACCATATTTTTATGCATAAAATTTTTTACATTACACGAAATAAGTCATGAAACAATAAATAGGTTTTCACATAAATAAAGGATTTAAAAGCTAAAAATACAAGTATTACAAAGTAAGTATTCAACAAAAATTTAACCGTATATCAATATTCCATATTTTATGTTCATATTTATCTTTCTTACTTGTTCATTCGTATATTATAAATTTTCATTAATCTTAGGATAATAATTTTTATATACTTTTATACGTAACTATTTTATTGCTTTGTGTTTTCCATATGCCAGTAAAATAAGCGTCTTAATATTATATAAACAGTACATTATATATACTAACTACTTCAAATTTTTAGCGTTCTTCTTAAATAACCAATGGAAGTAAAAAAAAAGGACTCATATTACTTTCAATTTATGATACAGATATTCAACGAATACTAAACGAAAACTATTGAAAGTGGCAGTAGCTCCTTACATAGTAATGCACAGTATTATTATCATACATTTTACAGATGATAACAAACAAAGATGTTGATAAATATGTAAGCTCTGATATAAGTCCTCTTTTTAAAATATATGTTAATAATTTTCCAAAATAGAATATTTAATAAGTATATTTAATTAATAAACACTTTATCATAAAAAATTCATAGTAACATTGTTTTACATGAGATCTTGCCATATAAAAAATTGATATATATATATATATATATACGTGTTAAACACTGTACAATAATAAAACCCATAGAATGATTAAAACATATATATATAAGAATACTTGAATAATAATTCAATAATGGTACAAACATTATTAAAAGAAATAAAAAAACATAAAGTACATACTTGCACCTATATACTTTTTTCGAAACTTTTATGAATTAACCATACAAGTATAAAATATATACTTTGATATTTCATCTTAACATACCAAATATTACTGATTCTTATTAACCATTTTATGAAACTATATTTCCTTTTTCTTTTTTTTTGTTATTTTGAGCTGTTTATATACAGAGCACTAGCTTTTTTAAGATTATTAATTTAATAATGATACATATATTATTAAAAGAAACAAAAAAAATATCTACGATAAACATGCACTTACAATTTTTTTGGAAATTCTTATGAAAAAAATAAACTAGTTCACAGTATATATGTATTTTCATATTTCGATCTAACGTACAAAATTTTGTTAATGGTTACTTAAAATTTTATGAAAAATTATATATTTTTTTTTTTTTAGCATAGGAATATATCTCTCTATAAGAATATACAGTTATAAGATTACATATATGTAACTAATTCGTAGTTTAGATTTAATCTTGTTTCTATTAATCACATACTTCGTTTAACTAATATATATTTACGAATATATGTAGAAAATATTCAATAGACTGTTATTAAAATAGTATAATATCTATATATTTATAATACAAAATTAATTTTAAAAATTTATAACTAAGCAGATAATAAAATATATATATACATTTATGTAATTTATATGAAATTCATTAAATAGTAAAAAATAATTATTTTTTAAAGTCTTTATTTTTCATTCACAAATTTAAGATTATATTATATTTAAATACAAATATATTTTTGCATTTTAACTACATATCCATCATATATTAAATTGTGCCGTTATGGATCACTAGCGTTTTCTACTGCAATATATAACCCATTTATTAAAACGAAGTATATTTCGTGCACGAAATAATATATTCTTTGTATCATCTTAATATATTTAATTTTAATCTTTACATTTTTACTACTGATTATATTTTTTTATTAAAATAAAGTATAACGCTTAAAAAGTAATAAGAACAGTCCATTAATACTTAAGTATTCTTGTGATAATCTTACTAGCTATGGCAAAAATAAATAAATACTTTTAATTTTATTCTATCGATTTTTCATATTAATTATTAAAAATTTTCATTTAAGTATATAATTCATTACATATAATGAGGAATGAATTAACTACTGGAATGTTATAAAATACAAATATACTATTATATACGTAAAAATATTGTAAGTTTAAAACAGGAAAAACTAATTGACTATATATAGCAGTTGGTAGAATGTTTTTTTTTATATTTAGGGAACTAACGAATTACTTTTAATGACGAATGATTTTTATGCATGAATTAATGAAAAACTGAATTTAATGATATTATATATTTAAAAGAAATAACAAATTATATAACTAAATTTATTTTTTTCCCGTAACATGATAATTTTTTTTATTAATAAGAACGGTATAGAAAGTCTTTATAAATTGTAATGGTAAATTATTTATTCAATGTAATAAACAAATATATATGAACCATTCACATTTATACAAAAGGAATAAATAAATTTTATCCTAGAATAATATAAATTTGAAAAAATATTTATGTATTTAGCAGATATTTTACCTGTTATTAATATTAAGTTAATCGAATTTTTTATAAATATGCAATCATGTTCCGGTAATATATTATATCATTTGACCTACCAAAAAATCAATACTGAAATATAAATAAAAGTTGAATTATACTTTTCTCTAAATAATTGAAAAAGTACAATGAATACTTAATAAAAAAGCAAAATGAGAAAAATCATTTTTAAGTGAAATTCTTCTATCAATCAAATTACATCATCTTATATATAAAATTGTCTTTATAACAATTTTATAACTTATTAGTTTGTAACTTATGTATTAATTTATAATTATTACTGTTCACTTTTTCATGCACTCTTTGCTTAATGAAAAAAAAAAAGGAAATGAAATGATAAAATAAGATTCGTAAAATGTTATTTATATTAACATAATTTAATCAATCAGAAGAGAACTCCAATATAAATGTATCGAAGTGTAAAAATGAATTATTTTAACTAATT
This sequence comes from Plasmodium malariae, assembly GCF_900090045.1. NCBI lineage: Eukaryota > Apicomplexa > Aconoidasida > Haemosporida > Plasmodiidae > Plasmodium > Plasmodium malariae. Next base: position 1,119,577 of record NC_041777.1, on the reverse strand, counting down.
GAAATTTTTTAGATATTTTACTAAAAATCATTAGAAATATATTGGTGTATAAACATTATAAAATAGTTAATAGCGTGATTTATATTTTTAAAGTTCCGTAGTTATTCAAAGCTGGTAAATTATTTAAAATGTATAATATTCTTCAGCAAAAAAACATTATAATAAAAAGTAGTTATTTCATAAAAGATGAAAAAGGTGTAGTTATGTACACATGCAAAATACAATTGTAGTATTGAAGAAGTATGTATTTAAAACAAACATACAACATATAATATAACGAATTTGAAAAGGATAAATATAATCCCCTCCGTACATAATAGAGAACATATATATATATATATTGGTATACAATGCAAGAGGAGGAAGAAGTTCATATATTCAAGGCGTAAAAATAGACATTTGTTTTGCCCCTTTAAACAAAAGAACCATTAAATAATATTGTTATGTTTTTGTTATGTTTAAATAAAAAAAAGAAAGCATTTTTTTGATTTGTTTTTTTTGTTTGACAAATATATATTCGAAATGTTCTAACTTATTTCAAAAAAGAAATAAATGAACCGTAATAATTAATATTTATCCTTTAAAAAAAAACTTGTTCATCAATCTTTAAATGCTTCTTTATGAATCCACGTTCATTTACGATATAACAAAAAATCATCAAAATGACAAATGCAATAACTAGTTTTATTATTTGTTATGATACATTTCTCATTTTATATGTTTATTACACTAGAGATTAATGCTTCATAAATTATTTTTAAAATTATATGATTTTTTTTATTTAAATTCCTCTTCATAAATTTTAAACATTGAATTGAATATGCGAAAATAGGAAACAAGTTACAACGGCATATTCAAAATAATCTCAAGTTGAAAAAATAAATAAAATATAGCTTTAATCATACAGATTTTTAATTAAATGAATATTCTAATAAAAAAAAAAAAAAGTGTAAAATACAAATGAAAAAATTATATAAATACATATATATATTATCAATAAATTAAATGAATTATTCATAGTTTAAATTTAAAAAACATTATACATGCGACAAAAAATTGCCTTTATTTTATTTTTATATCATATCAAAAATATCTTCATATAATTCATTACTATAAGAAAAAAAAAGAGTTTACCACCTTATATATGTGTTATATTCAAAAAAATAGAGCACTGTACAAGATTACATAATCAAAAATTTATAAATATGAAAAAACAAAAATAGGTATGAATTTACTGTTTAATTTATAATTTTTGTTGCTTCCTTTCCTTATTTTAACTTTTTTTTAAAAAACCATCTCTTAAGAAAATATTTTTTTCCAAATTATTTTTTATGTTAATAATAAATTAATACACAATAAGGTTATGTATAGTATATAAGAAATATTAATGTTTGACCTTAATTGGTGTATTATAAAAATAGCATAAAACAATAAAAAGAATATTATACTTTATTAGGAACACACTTTTAATAAAAAATTGTCGTATTTTAAAAAGTTAAATTTAAAGCACTCTCTCTCCCTCTTAATTCTTTTAGAATTTTGTAAAAAGTTTTTGTTATATTTTTCTTATATAATATGAGCTTAAATTTATTTCGCAATATTTTAAATTATATTCGAAATTTTTATATATTTAATATAAACATAACTTTTTTTTCCTTTTTGTTTTTTTAAAAAAAAAATATTTTTTAATGGAATCAAATGCAAATATGTTATGTTTTCTTTTCATTGTATCCTTTTTAATAAACTTTGTTTTTATTAATATGAGTGAATAATAATTTTCATTTACATATATATTATTCACTTATTATATATTAAATAGGAGAATATAATAAAAAAACAATTCAAAAAATAATCAAATATTTTTTATATTTTTGACAGTGTAAAATGAAAAATTGCTCAATATTTTTACACATTCTAAATGTTTGAAAATTTTGTTAAATTATTGTAATAAATCAAATATATATATAATTCTTTATATAATTATACTTACATAAAGTAATAAAAAATATAAAAGGAATTTTGTACTCGTTATATTTATAAAAAACATGAAAGTCATAAATTTATTTGTCGTTTTATTGATTATTTTAGCCATCAGTTCATTAGAACCATATACATGTATAAACATATCTTCTGTTTATATTAAAAATGAATTACAAAAAATTGAGGAAAGCATTAGGAAAAAGAATAGAAATAATAAAATTATGCATGGTTCATTAGCATTAGGATTAACATTCCTTGCAGCTTCTGCATTAGTTTTGAGAATCTATATGCAGAAAAGAAAAGAAAATGCCATAGAAAATTTGTCTTCAAAAGTTGAACATAATAAAAACATAGCACAACAGAACAGAAATTGTAAAGATCAAGTTGTATATGCGAAGAAAAATGTGACAACTAAAGAGTACTCGGGGAAGAAAAAAGAAATAGAATCCATTAAAACAGTATTATCTTTTCTTTTTTTTATTTTGGGAAAGTAAGAGAGTAATACACGATTATTAAATTCTATGAAAGTGGTAGAAAATACAAGAAAGTGCTTCATGAATTACATAAAACATATATAATAAGAAATCGGATGATTTAGAATATTTTCATCAGTATATTTTTAAAAATATGATACGATAATGAAATATTTATTGAACACTTATAAAATAAAGGAATTGCGAAAATATTATTACTACAAAAAGTTGAAAAATTGTTATAAAGAAATTGTACTTAAAAAACATACAAAAATTTGAACTTTTTTTATAATTTTATTGGTTTATATTATGAATAAAATTTTTTTATACATATAAAAGAATATTTTGATAAAAATGTGTTTGTTTCTTCATGTTGCTGTTATTTTATTTACGTATATTTATTTTTCTTTATGTACAATTTTTTTTTTTTCATTTGTGTTTAATTTATACATAGTTTTTACCGTATTATTCATAATAACATGTTTTTAAGTATGTTTTAATTAATTTTATATGTATGTTTATTTCATTAATGTTAAAAATATTTTGCTTAAGGTAATTAATAGAATTTTTTTTATACGTTATAAAAGTGAGGTATTAAAGATTATTTTATGCTGTGAGAAATGAAAAATTAATTTTTTTCCTAATTTATTCTTAAATTACTACATATATATTACTTCGCTTCTTTTAAGATAAAGGGTATATTTTATCAACGAAAAAAAATTATGTACCCTGATATGTTTTTTAAAAATGTAAGAAGTCCCAAAATATTAATATAATAAAAAATTTTCCTAGCGAATGAATGATCAAAAATCAATTTATTTATATATGTATATGTTTTATGAACTTTTTTGCATTTCGTATATTTTTGAATTATAAAAACAGAAAAAGGTGAAGGGATTATATTATAATATTCTTTTTTGAAGAAATTTAATATTTTAAGAATTATAAAATTTTATGTTTAAGTTAAGGGAATATTTGAAATTTTTAAAATTATTCTTTTGAAATTCCTTTGAAAAAACGAGAAATATTAATTAAACATCCATTGCAAACAATGTGAATAACTTCAATAACAAAAATTACATAGTTCTTTTTCTTTAAAAATAAATATATATATAATACATTATTACGTATATATAAATTTTATTTAATTTATTCATAAAAAGCTAATTTTCAATTTTTTTTTGTATATTTTGAAATAAATTATACAAAAAAAAATAAAATAATGAAGTATTTTTTTTTTTTTATAAAAGATAATCTAACATTAAAATTTAAGTATATTAATTTTTAAATTAAATAATATTAATATGCTTTAAATATTAGTTTCTTCTTTTTGAGTATAATTAAAAATATGAAAAAATATGAACGAACGCTATTGTTGATTATTGTGTAAAATAATAAATGTATATCTCTCATTCTGAAGTACGTAATAGCTATCAAATATTTATATTTCATTAAAATAAGAATCATCATTTGTTGTTTAATAATATAAAATTAAGTGTTATGTTTTATAATTTATTATAATTTGTATATCATTTTTAAAATAATTTAATTCATAGTAAAAAAATCAATATTTAAACCTTATCAAACTGTTTGGTGAATTATTCTGTAAGATGGAAAACATTTTACACCCATTTATAAACCGACCGACCATCCATCTTATGAAAATCCGTTTTATTATATATTATATTTCTTTTTTTTATTTATAATATTTTTAAAATAAATGAACGAGTAGATAAATTTCTAACTTTCAATTAAATATAAAAATAAATAAGTTTCTAAAATTATTTTATTCGTTTATATATATTATATATTAAACTTCGTTTGTAAAAAGGATTGTAATATTATTTATTATTATTATATAGATTCAATATTCACTTGTATTACAAAGAAAAAGATATCACACTTCTATTTTGATATAAAATTTATTCAATGTTTTTATTTAATAATAAAATATTTTTTTATTGGAATACTTTTTTGTATATTCAATATTTGCAATTTTATAACGTACAAAATTTGTTAATTTATGGAAAAATAAAAAACTTTAGACCCCTTAATTTATTGAAGTTACATTTTTACTTGCATTAATATATTATTATAACTATACAATAAAATTACTTCATAATTGTAAAAACGTAAAAATTTTATAAAGATTTTAGACATTAATTTTTTAAACCTTTGAAAATAGCATTATTATCCGTTTTTAAGATTCTTAAAAATAATATAATTTTATAAATATACGAAACAAACAAATTCATTTGTCAATAAATTTATAATGATCATAATAAAAACCTCATTTTAGAATAATTGATAGATATATTTTAAAACTTTTTATGTTTTAATATTTTTATTTTTGAATAAATTTATATATTTTTTTATTCAGTTTTCTCCATAATTTCACTAAAAATTAACTTCGAATTCAACTGAAATTCATAATATATTATAATAAACGTCCATTCATCATTTGTGAATATTATCATAATATAACTGATAAATAAATTAAAATGTATTATAAATCTAATATATGAAATAATTAATTAACAGTACAAAACAAAAAAATTATAAAAATTAAATTTACATAAAATATACAAAAATACAAAACAATATTTAATATATAATTATATATATTTATTATATTAAGCAGCTTATTATATACTTATCATATATAATGTAGCATAAATAAAATAACATTTTAATAAAGAAAAACTTTAAAAAAACAACACCTCATATATCATATTATATTAGAAATTATTTAAAAAGTACAAGTGTATATTATATCTAGTACAAAATAATAGAAATATATTATATTAAAAATTATTTTTATTTTTTTATTCTGTAAGTTACTTTAAAAATAAAAATAAACATTAAAACAGTTATATATGTTTATTTATTTTTACAACAAAAAAATTTAATTTTTAAGTATTCTTATTTGTATTAAAAATGTAACTATTATTTTTATTATATATAATACACCATGAAAACATGTGTAAATATATAATATAATATAATATAATATTAAATCTATAGAACTTGGGAGTAATAAAACCATATTATTTTATTAAGTTTGATCAAGTGTGATTTTTATTGACTATAAAATATTTATTTTTATATAGTTCAGTAAGCAATTTTGTTTATACAGTTTTTCTTGATTTTTTTATAAAATATATTCTTGCTACACTAAAGGACAAATAAATGAATAAAAACACCACATTATTTATTATTTTAATTTTAAATTATTTCAATTATGTTTACGTATTTTCATATATATATAATATAATTATATATATAATATGTAATTAATTATATTACAATTAAAAAGTTCATTTTTAAATATATATTTTTGTAATTATGTTAAAACGGTATTTTCAATTACTTTTCAAATTATATAAAACAAAAAATTAACATGAAGTTAAAAATTAACAAAAACTATATTGCACATTTTTTCCACCGTTTCCTTATTTTATAACTACAAATAATATAATTATAAATCAGTAAATTTCCTTTTTTATCCTTTCGTTTTTAGAATTTTTTCATATATTCTGAAAAATAATCATAAAACTTAAAAAAAATAAATGTATGGTGTTCCAATAATAAAATTTGTTAAGTACATTATTTTTTATGATTATATATATTTTAATTTTTTCGGTAATCAAAAATGTATTACTTAAATAATATTTTAGATATAACACAAAAACGATAAAAATACTTTTAATTAAACTCTCACATTAAATATTTTTTTTGATATTAAATAAATACATAATAAACATAGATTTATAAATTAATTTTTACTATTATAATAATACTTGTAAAACAAAAACATATTTTCTTCTATTAAACTTCTATATATATATATTATTGTTCATATTATTAACTTTCATTCTAATTAAACAATTATTTTCAACTTTTATAAATAAATCAATTAATATTCCTCTTTATTTAATATACATAAAAATATTTTAACAAAATAAATTTTATAATTTTTATATATATATTTTTATTTGTCTTTATTATTAAATAACATATATATTTTTATATATTATACTCACACAACAAAAAAATTCATCACAAAACTTTTACAATTATTCTAATATATAAAAAATATTAAAAAAACAACACAACATTTTTATTTATAACACTAACAAATAGTTTTAAAAATAAATTTAATATTATATTTTTATTTATAATAAAATTATTAATATACAACAAAAAAAAATTTATAAAAATTTTAATAAATAATATATAAAAAAATATAAAAAAAATATTTACACATTTATATATCAAATCATCAAATAAATTTAATTTATCTTAATTTATTATATATTGATTTATTATACACACTCTTTCAAATTTAACTTTATAAATATATTAAAGAACATAATATAATTGATATCAATATATTATCAAAAATAATGAAATTTTATACATTACAAAAGAACAAACACCTTTGGGTAATATAATATTTTATAATATTACAGTTGTATCAACATTATAAAAATAAATATTAAATGATTATTACATTATTCTATTTATTATTATTAATAATTAAAATCTTTATATAAACATAATAATAATAAACAAACCTTGATTTTACTTTTAAATCATTATTTATTATATTTACTAATTTTTA